>NC_091176.1:42433648-42500643 GCF_040958095.1 Procambarus clarkii | reverse complement strand
TCTTGGCACAAAAATGGCAAACAATCACGCACCTTTCACTGCGTCATGCACGCTAATGACAACCAAACACTCTGCCAACTCCCTACAAATAATCAACCAGAACTTCCCTTCCACATCTGGAAGTTCACTACCCTGACATCTACAGGTTCTTCCGGGTTTATCTACCAGGATCCTCCGCAGCTCTTCCTGGCTGCTACACCATGAAGTCTTCCTTGATCAACAATGGTGCTTCACTACTGGTATTGCAAAACTTGTGAAACTTCATTCCACGACTCCTCTTTTCACAGCTTGAGGTTTTCTTCCTCCCTGTATGGCTGCTCTCCCACAGAGCTCAGTACTTTCCACTACCTTGGAGTCTCATCAACTACTCCCTCTGTGCTGGCTTCGAAGTGCTCAGCAACTTCTTCCAAAGACAAACCTGCAACCCATTGACACATCAATAAAAAACGTTTCCCCTTAAACACATAAACGAAGTAACCACACAATATATTTGCATCCAACATCTATCTGCTCTCTACATGCTGTGAGAGTGGGCTTCCCCGTTTGGGCTGGTCCATGCTCCGCCCGGCCAGGCGGGCAGCCCCTCACTCCGGGAGGGTCCTCTGCCACCAGTCAGTTGGCTTCAGGAAGTCGACGGGAGAGGACGTGCTGCTCGTCCCTCCAGCTGCCTCTCTCATCTCCGTCCTCATATTTAGGCTTTCTGCCTTACCAAAACATGTCTAACTTATCAATAAACATTCGCTACTGTCGCTGGGCACACGACCAACTACAAGTAACCACTATAAACTGGCTTAAAATCGTGCTTACCACAGATTGTCTAGTCGAGGACGCTCTTCCTCTGACGGAGTCTGATCAGGGCACTCCCACGGCCCACGAAACTGTTTCTGAGCGGCTTCACAAACGCTCCTTGCCATCAAGCACTTGAGACCTCACGTTCCCAGCTCGAACGTCTGCACACTTCCTTTCTCTTGAAGAAATATCCAACAGGAGATCCTCTCCAACGGGAGCTCAAATGGAGCGCAGCCTCCCCTCACGATGTCTGGTACTCAAGTGAGGTCAGAGCCCTCCCGAAGCGAACCTCATGCCTCCAGTAAATTATCCACATCTCATAACCAGTCATTTATCTTTTTTCTTACTCACTGCCCATATTTTTAAACTGTAAAATTTACCCAATTATTTTTACATATGAATCTTCATGTCTGTATATCTCCGACCTCCTAGTCAGGTCAGACTTGATAGAATAATTCTCAGAGGGGAGACTCGTTTTTCAGCTACCTGGGATCATAACACCTACCATTTGAAATGCCTGATGGTGAGCTGTGGGGGGGGGGGGGGGCGTTCTCCTGCTACGGAACAGTGATTGGTGTTCTTCCACAACACTTTACATCTGGACCTGTGAAGGGAGTTTTGTCCAGGAGCTGGACTGCGGAAATGAACATTGTAAAAAATATCCCCACACAATGGAAGGTGGAATGATGCACAGTGAAAGTTTTAACAAGAACAGCAACATACCTGTTTTAGTGCAGGTTGTCTGGGCAAGTGTCTTGTGGGTTGTTTATGTGTCGTGATGCTCCAGAGGTCCAGGAAAATCTGTTCCCCGAAGTGGATTTTCTGCCGATGGTGGGACCCGTGCACAGTGGAGGAGGTGAGATGGTAGGTGAATCCTTGGAGGCATCGTATCTTGTCCTAATAGAGGGGGTTTGTGTTGATAAGGCTCTAATGCCTGCTCCGTCATCTGTCACTAGTTGTGTGGCGAATGATAGCGGTCGATCGTTAGATATGATTTCTGGGGAGGTGGGTGGCAATGGTGGTTGTGGTTGTGGTTGGGTTGAGGTTTCCAGGACAGCTAATTTATTTTTTGGCAATGCAGTACTACATTGCAAAGGTAGGAAGATGACTGGGGAGGTGTTGGTGAAAACCCTAAATGAGGTGTGTAGTTGATACAAGTGTTGTTTGCTCATTTATACTTTGTAGGAATTCTTCCCAATGTTTATTACATATGACGTTGCTCATGTCTCTCACCTCTCTATTTGCGACAAGAAATGCATGCAAGTCACCTTGTGCTTTAGTTCGTTTGTATGTATCTCCAAGCTGCTTTACTCGTTCATGTCAGTGATTTACCGCACATTCTTGTGAGCACATCACAGAATGTACACACACAGTACCATCACTTTCATGTACAAACTGCAGCAGGCCACTTCTCATTCCTCAACGTATATGCCAGAAGCCACAAACTCAATGTAGCATTGTTCCCGGATGTAAACAATCATGGGACAATATACATGGGAGATTTTAATGCTAGACATATTACGCTGGGAGACAGTACTAACAACGATAATGGATGCAAATGTATCAAATATGTTTATGACAACAGATTAACCGTGTATACTACGGATACCCAAACTCATTTATTGGGAGGCAGACTTGATTATGTAATGGGTAGAAACCTTGTGCAAGATAGGATGGAATGTTCGTTGGTAAATCACTTGGTTAGTGAACACTATGCAGATTCTGCTTCCTATAAGGTACAGTGTGATGTACCTAATAGACATCAGAGACGGAAAATGAATATTCCATATGGTTTGCATAACCACATTATTATCTGTATGTCAAAACTTGTTAGTAGTACAACACCCAGCAGGATAAATTTTAAATACAGTCTATTATTAAATATAAAGTCCATTCTTAATCAAAATATTAAAATAAATTAAACTAATAAGTCAATGATAAATAAATAAATAAATGTTTATTCAGGTAAAGTACATACATACAAGAGGTTATACAAAAATTGATAGATTTATAGATAGAGCTAGTACATACAATGCCTAAAACCACTATTACGCAAAGCGTTTCGGGCAGGAAAAACATTAAACACTAAAACTTAATACTAATTGAGATTAAAGTATAAAATGTGTTGATAACAAATAAAAAAAAGGGGCGGGGGAACATGGCAGAAAAAGCAGCACAAATACAATTAGGTCGGCAAACAGCGTTGTTTAAAAAAACAGACATGGATTGACAATATAGGGGTAAGGTAGGTTACAGGGAATTTATTAGGTAGTGCTTAGTTTTTATCTTAAACTGGTTGAGAGAGGTACAGTCTTTAACATGATTGGGAAGGTCATTCCACATTCTGGGTCCCTTGATTTGTAGAGCATTTCTAGTTTGATTAAGTCGTACTCTTGGAATATCAAAACGGTATTTGTTTCTGGTGTGGTGCTCATGGGTTCTGTTACAACCTTCAATGAAGCTTTTGAGGTCGGGATTGGCATTACAGTTCAGCATTTTATATATGTATAATACACATGAGAGGATGTGCAGTGACTTCATATCTAACATATTCAGAGATTTAAGTAGGGGTACCGAGTGATGTCTGGGGCCAGAGTTGGATATTGTCCTAATAGCAGCTTTGTGTTGAGCAATTAGAGGACGTAAATGATTTTGGGTAGTAGAACCCCAAGCACAAATACCATAGTTGAGATATGGATAGATGAGGGAGTAATAGAGTGTCACCAGGGCAGGGCGAAGTACATAATATCTGATCTTAGAAAGAATGCCAACAGTTTTTGAAACTTTTTTTGATATATTTAGAATACGTCCCTGGAAATGATTTACAGTACGTAAATCAAATAAACTCCTGCTGTAAAGATTCCCCACATGTTTATGGTCATTCGAACCTAGATGGTCTAAAAACTAGACCAACCATAATATACCAGTATTTGAACCATGTTTATGGTTCTTTAAACTGAGATTGTCCAGAAAATGAACTATTCTCAAGAACAGGCTCGTCTCAGACCATTTTAATGGTCCTCGACGAACCGGATCAACCAGAATTAACACGTTTATCAAATCTAAGCCTACGGTGGCTCTTAGAACACATGTTTATGGTCCTTCGTACCTAGATCATATATATTTATATGATGAAAAGAACTAGTGTGTATATATAATTTATCAAATATAGCAGTACAAGTAAACTGCTATGTGTAACCATTTGAAGCCTTATTCAGTCAACCTCAATCTGCAGAAAAACCAGAAGTATTAATAGTGACTGATATCACAGCTGTCATTAAATAATATTAGGCATCATGTTCAAGGTAGCAATAGTGGGACATAGCCAAGTGCCCAGAGAACTTGCTACCATACCTGAGGGAGAAATAAGAATATACCGGTCACCAGGAGCTACTGCTCACAACTTTTTATAACATTTCAACATTACCTACAGCTCCAGAGTGGTCCCATTATTTAACCAGAATATACCTAGGTGGCAATGATACACCCATCACGAAACACAGCTGAGATTATTTACAACCTTAGGAGATTAATTAACTCCTTCAAAGCAAACAATTCAATAGTCGCTTTATTCTCATAGAACCAGGCCAACCACCAGAAAATAATCGTTGGGGTGTTAGTTCTGAGTTTTATACACAGACAGCTAATAATATAAATTATCATCTCAGGAGGGTATGTCTAGGAGCCACACCTATATTCACTTACTGCATGACTATTACCTGAGAATATATCTCCAGACTAAGTTCACCTCACACGAGAATCACAGCATACGTATCTAATAAATTAATACATACTATTAAACATCACTAGAGGTTGATGAGAGGTTACTATTCATAAATGTGTACATATCTCTCATAAGCAATGAGAGAAACATTAAACATAAAATAAAAAACCCAAATTAAATATTGCACCATTTTATTTCTGCACATAATTGTACTACTTCATTAATCTGCCGACCCTTATATGGGATGGGACCAAATTAGGCTAGTGCTGAACTGAATAATGATCCACCTAGATTAATCCAATTAATTGTGCTAACCTGCTGTAAGAGTAGGATATCACAATTGTCTAGTGTTGAACAAAATATTGTACAGCCTAGCAAGTATTTAAATATTGTGCAGTGGGCCTGACAGCTGAGTTGACAGCGCTTCGGATTTGTAGTTCTGAGGTTCCGGGTTCGATCCTCGGTGGAGGCAGAAACAAATGGGCAGAGTTTTTTCACCCTGATGCCCCTGTTACCGAGCAGTAAATAGGTACCTGGGAGTTTGACAGCTGCTACGGGCTCCTTCCTGGTGGTGTATAACAAAAAACAAGGCCTGGTCGAGGACTGGGCTGCGGGGACGCTAGGCCCTGAAATCATCTCAAGATGACCCCTACGAGGGTGGGGGTAGTTAACAACACGAGTTGTGTTGTAAAAATATATTTAATTTACCTGAATTATCTTACTATGTATTTTATTTCATGTAATTGTTTCACCTCTGAGTTTTAAGAAGTGTTGCTATCCAACCAACAGCAATAATGATGAGCTAGCTTTAGGTATTACGTATAGTGACACTGATTACCACTCAAATCATTTGTGTATATATGTCAATCATTTATTTGACAAATTCCAAGGAAGTAGGATATCGTAGCCTAATGACTGAAAATATAACCCTAGGCTACTATCAAAGCATAAACCCTACAAGGCTTAACCCTTAAACCACGCAAATCATATATATATACTTTCAGTGGCGAAACCGAAACCGTGCATATCATATATATATATGATTTCGTGTCTAGCGCTATAATTTAAATGCCCCGCCTGGGATAGGGGCAGCTATAGTGCAGCCACGACCGATAGTTGTCAGATACCACCTAGAAAAAAATCCAGGCCAACATTCTTTGGTGTGAGAGCTTCAGTATTGAGCAAGCTACCAAGGCTGATGCACGCAGCACGAGGTCACAGCACCGTTGTTCAGCTTGTGACCACAGCATCGCCTATAAATGAAATAATATATATGTTCATGCTATTATTTAGCGATGATAGTATTACAGAAGACCACTGACTGTGATAAAACTGACCAGGATTCTGATAATAGCAGGATTATGGTGATATTTAGTGCTGTGCTCTATGGAGAGAGGAGTAATACTGTGGGAGGGAGGGTGGTGGCGTCGTCTTCTGACTGTGGGTACTCACCTAATTATACTCACCCTATTATGCTTGCAGGGGCTGAGCTTTGGCTCTTCGGTCCCGCCTCTTAACAGTCAATCAACTGGTGTACAGATTCCTGAGCCTACTGGGCTGTATCATATCTACATTTGAAACTGTGTATGGAGTCAGCCTCCACCACATTAGTGCTTAGTGCATTCCATTCATTAACTACTCTGACACTAAAAAAATTCTTTCTAACGTCACTGTGGCTCATCTGGGTACTGAGTTTCCACCTGTGTCCCCTTGTTCATGTCCTTCCCGTGCTGAAGAGTTTGTCTTTGTCCAACCTGTCAATTCCCCTGAGAATTTTGAAGGTGGTTATTATGTTTCCCCTTACTCTTCTGTTTTCCAGGGATGTGAGGTTCAGCTCCTTTAGCCTTTCCTCGTAGCTCATTCCTCTCAGTTCCGAGACGAGCCTGGTAGCATACCGCTGGATCTTCTCTAACTTTGTCTTGTATTTAACTAGGTATGGACTTCAGGCTGGAGCTGCATACTCCAGGATTGGTCTTACATTATTGGTATACAGGGTCCTGAACGATTCCTTACACAAGTTGCTAAGGGCAGTTCTTATGTTGGCCAGTCTAGCATATGCCGCTGATGATATTCTTTTGATGAGGGCCTTTGGGGACAGGTTCGGTGTGATATCAACCCCCAGATCTTTCTCTCTATTTCACTCTTGCAGGATTTCATCGTCCCAGATGATACCTTGTGTTCAGCCTCCTGCTTCCTTCGCCTAATTTCATTACCTTACACTTTCCTGAGTTGAACTTTAGCAGCCATTTTCTAGACCATTCTTCCAGTTTGTCCAGGTCATCCTGTAGTCTCTGTCTATCTTCATCCGTCTTGATTCTTCTCATAATTTTTGCATCATCAGCAAACATTGAGAGGAACGAGTCTATACCCTCCGGAAGATCGCTTACATATACTAGAAACAGGATGGGTCCATGTACTGAGCCCTGTGGGACTCCGCTGGTGACATCTCGCAACTCTGATGTCTCTCCCCTCACAGTTACTCGCTGTTTGCTGTTGCTTAGGTACTCCCTTATCCAATGGAGCACCTTACCTTTTACTTCTGCCTGATGCTCCAACTTTTTTAACAGCCACTTATGGGGTACTGTGTCAATAGCTTTTTGGCAGTCCAGAAAAATGCAGTCGGCCACCCCTTCTCTTTCCTGCCTAATTTTTGTTGCCTAGTCATAGAATTCTATTAATAATAATAATAATAATAATTTTATTTAGGTAAGGTACATACATACAATAAATTTTTACAAAGATTGGTTGACTTATAGGTAGAGCTAGTACATACAATGCCTAAAGACACTATTACGCAAAGCGTTTCGGGCATGATAAACTTAAATGACAAGCTTAATACTAATTGAGCATAATGAGTAGAATGAAAACAAGAAATGAAAACATAGATGAAAAAGCAGCACAAATACAATTATGTCGACAAACAGCGCTCTTTAAAGAAAAACAGACATTGGTTGACAATAGAAGGGTAAGGTAGGTTACAGGGAATTTATTAGGTATAGCTTCGTTTTTAACTTAAACTGGTTGAGAGAGGTACAGTCTTTAACATGGTTGGGAAGGTCATTCCACATTCTGGGCCCCTTGATTTGTAGAGCATTTCTAGTTTGATTAAGTCGTACTCTAGGAATATCAAAACTGTTTTTATTTCTGGTGTGGTGCTCATGGGTTCTGTTACAACCTTCTATGAAGCTTTTGAGATCAGGATTGGCATTATAGTTTAGCGTTTTATATATGTATAATACACATGAGAGAATGTGCAGTGACTTAATGTCTAACATATTCAGAGATTTGAGTAGGGGTACCGAGTGATGTCTGGGGCCAGAATTGGATATTGTCCTAATAGCAGCTTTGTGTTGAGTAATTAGAGGTCGTAAGTGATTTTGGGTAGTAGAGCCCCAAGCACAAATACCATAGTTGAGATATGGATAGATAAGGGAGTAATAGAGAGTCACCAGGGCAGGGCGTGGTACATAATATCTGATCTTAGAAAGAATGCCCACAGTTTTTGAAACTTTTTTTGATATGTTTAGTATGTGTCCCTGGAAATTCAGCTTGTGGTCAATGAGAATGCCAAGGAATTTGCCATCTAATTTGTTACAAATTTGGGTATTGTTTATTTTGAGATTTATTTGATTAGAGGATTTATTGCCAAACAGAATATAGAAAGTTTTGTCAATGTTAAGGGTGAGTTTGTTGGCAGTTAGCCACAGATGGACTTTATTTAGCTCATTATTTACTGTGGCATTTAGAGCAAGGGGGTCAGGACTGGAGTAAATGAAGGTTGTGTCGTCAGCAAATAGAATTGGTTTGAGGTGTTGGGAGGCATTTGGAAGATCATTAATGTAGATGAGAAAGAGGAGAGGGCCAAGTATGCTGCCCTGGGGAACACCAATGTTGATGGGTAGGGTGGGAGAAATTGTATTATTCACATAAACAAATTGGAGCCTGTCAGTAAGGTAGGATTTGAGGTATTGTAGGGAGTGTCCTCTGACTCCATAATGATGTAATTTAAGAAGAAGGTTTTGGTGGTTGACAGTATCAAAAGCTTTACGCAGGTCCACAAATAACCCAACAGGGAACTCATTTTTATCAAGAGCTGTATGAATCGAGTTAAGCATACTAATAAGTGCATCGTTAGTGCTTTTTTTGGGTCTGAAGCCATATTGGCAAGGGCTAAGTATATTGAGTTTGGCTAGATATGAGTAAAGCTGCTTATAGATTAGTTTTTCAAAAATGTTTGACAAGTTTGGCAGGATTGATATAGGTCTGTAGTTGTTAACATCTGTGAGATCACCACATTTGTGGACAGGCGTTACTCTCGCTTTTTTTAGAATATCTGGAAAGGTTTGGAGTTCAAGTGACTTGTTGAAGAGCAAAGCAATAGCAGGGGCTAAAGATCTGGAGGCATGATTTACCATCCCTGAACCCATGTTGGTGGTGCGTTACAAAGTTATTTCCCTCCAGATGCTCTATGAGCCTTTTCTTCACGATCTTCTCCATCACTTTGCATGGTATACAAGTTAGGGAAGCTGGCCAGTTGTTCAGTGCCTCTTGCCTGTCACCCTTCTTGTATATTGGGACTACGTTAGCTGTCTTCCAACTTTCTGGTAAGTCTCCTGTTTCCAGTGACCTGTTAGACACCATAGAGAGTGGCACACTTAGTGCTTCTTTACCTTCCTTTAGTATCCATGGTGAGATTCTGTCAGGCCCAACAGCCTTCGTCACATCCAGCTCCAGCAGACACCTTTTGACCTCATCACTGGTGATGTCAAATGCCTCCTAGCTTGCTTGGTTTGCCTCCTCCTCATTGAGTAAAGGAGCTTCTCCTTGTTCTATTGTGAAGACCTCCTGGAATCTCTTGTTGAGTTCTTCACACACGTCCTTGTCATTCTCTGTGTATCTGTTCTCCTCTTTTCTCAGTTTCATCACTTGTTCCTTCACTGCTGTTTTCCTCCTGATGTGGCTGTGGAGCAGCTTTGGGTGTGTCTTGGCTTTACTCGCTATGTCATTTTCAATCTGTCTCTCTGCTTCCCTCCTCACTCTGAGGTACTCATTTCTGGCCCTCTGGTATCTCTCCCTGCTCTCCGGTGTTCTGTTATTTCTGTAGTTTCTCCATGTTCATTTACTCAGTTGCTTCACTGCCTTGCATTCCTGGTTGAACTATGGGTTTTTCTGTTGTTTTCGTTTTTCTCCTTTTGGACGGGGATAAACCTGTCTGCAGCTTCCTGGCACTTCTGGGTGACAAAAATCCATCATGTCCTGCACATTCTTGTCTCTAAGTTCTGTTTCCCAATTTCCTCAGCTCGTCATATTTTTCTCTTCGGTAATTTTGTCTTTTTCCCTCCAATCCCATCCTTGGATAGGTTATCCCTACCTCCACCAAGTATTCAAAAGTCAGTACACTGTGGTCACTCATTCCTATGGGGGCTTTAACTTTGACTTCCCTTATTTATGACTCATTCAGGGTGAATATCAGGTCAAGTCTAGCTGGTTCATCATTGCCTCTCACTCTTGTGGGTTCCCTGACATGCTGGCTCAGAAAGTTCCTTGTTGCAACTTCCAAGAGTTTAGCTCTCCACGTATCTGCACCACCATGTGGGTCCCCCATTATCCCAGTCTATCTTTTCATGGTTGAAATCGCCCATGATTAAGAGTCTTGAGCCATTCCTGCAGGCATCTGAAGCTGCTCTCTCTGTTATAATAATGGTTGCCATGTTGTTCCTATCAAACTTCTGTCTAGGTCTTATGTCATTTAGGGGAGAGTTGTAAGTGACTGTCACTAATATCTTAGGTCCACCCATTGTTATAGTTCCTGTTATGGAATCTCTGAACCCGTCACAGTCTGGAATTTCCATCTCATCAAAGCTCCAGTCATTCCTTATCAGCAGGGTCACTCCTCCACCTCCTCTCCCTTCCCTCTCTTTCCTTACTATATAGTAGTCTTTTGGAAACACAGCATCTGGTATAACTCCTGACAATTTTGTTTCTATGAGTCCTATTGCATCAGGGGTTTCTTCTTGCGCCCTTTCTGCCAGTTCACTTGCTTTGTTGGTAATCCCGTCAATGTTTGAGTACATTACCTTGAAGCTCACTTTCTTATATCCAATTTCACCCTCACTCCCCACAAGTGTAGGAAGTTGTTCCATGGTCATTGCTACTTGGGCAGGCTCATCCTCCTGTGAGGTAGTTGCCAGGTGTTCAGGGGGAGGTGGAGAGGGGGATGGAGTGCTAAGGTCTTGCTCAGGCCTGATTGGAGTAGGAAGAAGTCCTAGGGGTAAGGGGGCAAGGATTGCCTGGGGAGAAGGCACGCCCTCCTATGGTGTAGTTGACAGGGGTTTGGAGGGAGGTGGAGTGGGGTATGGAGGGCTTAGGTCTCGCCTTTGTGTGGCTACCTTTTATTGACTGCACTCACCATACCAGCTTAGTGGTTCGTTATTGTGAACACAAATGTAGATCCTTATATGTAACGTGTGTATAGAGTGTAATAACAGCAATAGGAGTAGGTTGGGAGCCGCCATTTTGGTGAGGGAGGTGCGTCGTCTGCATGACTTATCATGTTGTTTACTGGTGGCCACTATGGTCTTTGGGCACCATACCAGCTTATTTGTACAAGTATGGTGAATAAAACAGGTAGATACCTATATATAATGTGTGTATATAGCGTAATAACACCACAAAAAATATCGTTGGAGGAGAAATATTAGTGCGTCTGGCCTTGAGGGTGGCCTCCACCAGCTGACTGTGTGAGTAGCTACGTCTTTGTGCCTTTACTCACCATACAAGCTAAGATGTACAGTTATGGTGAACAAAACATAAATACTTATATATAACATCTGTGTATAGTGAATAAATGCAAAAATAGTATTGTGGGAGGAGAATGAGGGGGAGTGAGGTGATGTTGAGGGAGTGAGTGGCAGCGAGTGGCTGGCTGGTGTGTGGCAGTCACTCCTCGTTGCATTTTGACTCACAATACCAAATTAGTGGTTCGTTATGTTGAACATAACATGCAGATACTTATATATAACCAGTGTATATAGTGTAACAGCAGCAAAACTATTTGTTTATTGTTTTATGAACATAATAATTGAATCACTAATATGCACACCATAATTTTGAGTTCAGTAATGGTTCACACATTTTATTATATAAATATATCACAATTCACTATATTGAATAATATTACGGCAAAAACCTAAGAAAAAATCAATCAGAGACATTTTAATAATTAGGTAATAATATATTTGTGGCAACTGCTGCCTGACAGCTCGAGGAGCTAAAGGAGCTATCAGGAGTAAGCTCCAAGCCATTACAACTATATAGCCCTTGGAAGGGATCTGGATAAGGATTTGGGATGGGATGGTGGGGAAGGAATGGTGCCCAACCACTTGAACGGTCGGGGATTGAACGCCGACTTGCATGAAGCAAGAGCGGAGTAGACCTCGTCTGGCGAAGGCTCTGTCAACGCCCCTTTTTTGCCAAACTTCCCTACCCTATTGCGGCTAAAATATACCACCTACGATTTTTTTTCCATGATCAGGGAACACAAATGAACACTTTTATAAGACGAAATAATTTTTTGGATTTTTTTTTGTTGCTGTTGGAAATTTCCAACACTAATACAACACTGTTGTATTATTATTAATTATTACTAAATCTACTAATCACTGTAGTAACTAAAATTAACCAAACTGTAGAGTTCACATGTACTAATAATTGTATCTGTACAATAAGGCTAGAATTCTTACGTCACCAGACGCCAGTATTGCGTCAGATTCCATTATAATAAACACATCTATATCCAGTGTGTCAGAGAATTGAGTTTGATTCTCTAAAAACAACGCTGTTCTGTGTGATAATTATTTACAGATAACCTGACTCCCAAATAATGCCAAATAGAGCGTTTCTAGTTACAACTGTTATCTGGTAATATATTTAACCTCACGCGTGAATGCCCTGGAGAGACTTTAATTCATCTTAATTGCTTTTTTACCATCGTAAAACGAGCAAATAATAATATTTAACTCCCATGAATAATAAACCCGTCATTATCCAAGCATTTCAGTCGCAACTGCGAGAAATAATATTATTCGCAGTAAATAATTTGTGTAGCAAATGCGAGACGCGGAGCGGGGCAGGGGGGGGGGACGCCATTAATCAAGAAGACGCCACCGAGAGCCCGTGGAGGTGGAAAGTCGCCACTGTGAGGTGTGAAGAATAGTTTCAGAATTGAGCAACTAAGCTGGTGTCAGTGTCATAGGATACCTTGTGGTGAATCGTCAACGAGAATTAACTTGACATTCCACCAGGAACCTGTTAATTGGTTCCGAGTAATCCATCGTGACCGGCCAGAGGAGCGCGTCGACATCTAGGCTAGGCTCAACGCCACGTGTCCGCCATTACGACGCTAAAGCCTAGGACGCGAGCTTCGGCAAGCCTCAACTTACACAGTGCCCTATTAGCTAAGTACCTTTATTCCCTTTTGATGCATCATTAGAGATAGGTTATTGCAGGGTAGCTTGTCGTCACGCCGAGCGACTAAAATAAAACACATGTTCGTATCAATTTCTATTCTCCATTTCTGATTTTCTTGAATATAGATATTTGGCAACCCAATATGTTGCTACGTAATATATCTTGATTTACAGCTTGTGAGTGAAGAATTCCCCGAGCTGTCATTTCCCGTGTTAATCATCTCCCAGTGTTCCATGATGAGTTCAGGAGATTCCGAGGATGATTCATGACCGATGTCTTGGAAAACGTATTCAAGCTAAGACCTCTTTCCGTATTCCATTAATTACATTATCTGTAGTGTATTATTACTACGGATCACTGTTCTCTGGATTAACACGTGTTTATTATAATCATTGATTTCTGATATACATAATCTATGTTCTTATTGGTGACAAATTTATTGATTCTATAATTGGTCATAGGATTAGGTTATTGCATAATGAACTGGTGTACGAACCACACTAGTTCCTAGACATATATGAAGTTCTAGTAATACCCCCCCCAATGTAGGTGTTTGAGGCTTTGATTCAATTAAATCATATACAGCCCATTAATTATACAAGTGATTATATTCTCTAGTACTTATCCATAGTTACTGGTTCCTCTAGGAATTTTCCTAATGATCACATTTTATTAGTTTCCCTCTTTACTATAAAAGCGGGTGGACCTTCGTAATTGATTTCATTACATTAATAATTAAATAAATAGAGTCAAGCCCCAAATGTCCCACATTATGTTCCTTCGAACCGGATAAACATAAATTATAATTATAATTACTAATTAGTAATAACTAATCCCTGTGTGATGTAGTCTAGACTAACCATTTAATTAATTGCGTCTACCAACAGCGTATCATAGGTTAGCCTAAGTCACACCAATTCATTGCTACTTTCACCTCATGTATAAGGTAGCACTCGTGGGACACAGTCAATTACCCACAACACTTAGACCTATACCTCATACAGAAGTAAGAATCTTTAGGTCACCAGGAGCAACAGCTCATAACTTTTATAACAATTCCACACTAACACCTGCGTTAGAGTGGCCTCACCATCTAACCATTATATACTTAGGTGGTAATGACATCCATCCTACTCGTCATCCAGCCGAGGTGATCAAGCACCTTAAAGCCATAATTTCTTGTTTCAAGCTCATCAGTAATTCGGTAGTATTCACGTTAGTGGAACCTCGCCAAACAAGTCAAGATAATCGTTGGGGAGTAACACCAGAATACTACCAGAGAGCTGCTAAGTACATAAATTTCAGGCTGAAAAAACGAGTGAGATTGGATGCCACTTATATCCAATTTACAGCCAGACCTTATAGACAAAACCTGGCCAGAGATGGTGTACACCTGTCAGGTGAGTCTAGGTTACATGTGGTTGACAAATCGATCAACACAATCAATTATCACAAACGGCTGTGGCTAACAAGCCAAACTCAACTGTACTTAATTGTTTCACCTGTGTGTGCAAGTGCACTCTTATAAAACAAAAAAAACAAAAATACAGCACAACTATATTCACCTTACTGCACCACAATAATCTTTACCCATCTTATTTGGTAGAATTTAGGCTGAGATTGTGCTGAATTTGGTACAAGCCCAGACTAAATAAATTTATAGTTCTTAGGTAGGAATTATCACGACTAGACTTAAGCTAGTCAGTAGTGTATGTATTATACTATTTGTGCTGACCCTATCCAGGGTGGGATTAAACTTTGAGATAACTCTGATTGGAGTGTCTCCATAATATTTCATCTTGTACTCATTATTTTGTGTATCTATTTTGTGTATTGCTGGATGATCACCATTACATCTAATGGTGATATAGAAGAGCTAACCGGACGAAAGCTAATGGTGAAGTTCAGACAATGCACAAAATATCTAGCTACTTGTTGTTAGGTAGGTATATTTAACCTCAAGTGAGGTAGAGTATAAATTAGCCACATTAAATTAGGCTACATTTAATGTTACTTGTCAACTAATGAACAAGTACCCAAGCTTCATTAATAATCCTTATTCTAATCCCATGAAGTTTGGACCCAAACCCAACATGGCTACTCCTGAGCAATTAAGGAGAACCTATATTGGCCTTAAAGGTCATTTAACCAGACTAATTAACAAGGCTGAGGTCTTATCTAAAGAAACTCCCATTGACTCTTATCACTTAGAGACATCAGCAAGAGTAGCTGATCTGAAATTTGATCAAGTCTACAATTCAGTCTTATATTACTCTACTGAATACCATAGAAACTGATCCTGATGAAGTAAGTCAAATTATAGACGATATCTCCCAATATGAAGAGGAGACTCAAGATATACTTTACTAAACAAGCAAAAATACTATCTAAACAAGCAAAACAATCTAAATCCAATACCAGTAACACAGGGTCTCAATTCAGTAACCAACTACCAGAGGTTCGTTTACCTACTTTAGACTTACCTACATTTTCAGGATTAGATACAGAAAATTGGGAAAATTTTTGGACTTCATTTGAAGTTCATATACATAAGAAATCGTCTCTTGACAAGGTTTCTAAATTCTCATACCTACTTAGTCTTCTCAAAGGAGAGGCTAAAAAGGTCATACATAACCTGAATCTCACTGAGAGTAATTATGAGGAAGCTATAAAACTGTTGAAGTTGAACTATTGCGACAAAGAGTTGAGTATAGCTAACCTTTATTATCAATTGCTAGATCTGAATGCACCAAATAGTAGACCAGAGTCACTTCAAAGCTTCAGACTAGAAGTAGAGTCTCTAGTAAAGGCCTTAGGTACTAAAGTTGATATACCAGCTTCAGAATGGTCAATCAAGTTACTTTTACCGATGAAATTACCTCGATATGTCTTAACAGAGTTCTGCTCACATTATAAAACCGAGTTTCTCACTCCTGACCAAATATTCGAGGGACTGAGAATAACGGTTAACAGGTTGAAGACCCATGATAAAATTAAACCTGAGTCTAAACCAACTAATACTGACACTTCAGTCAAACCCAAACAGGCTTTGAATAAGTCTAATAAATCTAAATCTAAGACTACTCCATCCACTGGAAAAAGAAGTGGTAATGTAGGTACTTATTCATTGTCTCCTTCTGAGATAACCAATGACTTGTCTACTAAAGAGACCAAGTCAACCAAGGAGAGAGGGTGTCTGTTTTGTAATCAAGGACATGCCACCTACCAATGCTCTGTTTATCCTACTTATAATACTAGGATTAAAAGGTTGCAAGAAATACACAAGTGCACCAAGTGCATGGGCTCTCATGATCCCAAAAAATGTGTAGTGCAGCTACGTTCCTGCAATAGATGCAACCAAGGTGTACATCACTACGCCTTATGTAGAAAACCTTCTACTGAATCCATGACCACTGGGGAGAATTCCACGAATTCTACCACAGTGCAATATTGCAAAGTGCATCAAGAAATAAATGTACTTGCTACTGAGTCTGGCAATAATACCACTTTGCCTACAGCTCAACTTAGACTAATAAATAGGAGATCTAGAGTTAACACTAGAGGTCTTATTGATCATGGATCACAGAAAACTTTCATTACACAACAGTTAGTAGAGCAGTTAAAATTAAAACCTGCCAAAAGTGTGAGGTTAAATATTTCTGGTTTCTTGACTAATAGTGGACCTCGTGAATACCAAGTAGTTAAGGTATTAGTGAGACTTGGATCTTCCACTAGTCCAATACAAGCGGTAGTAGTAGATAAACTTCCTACAGACCTGCAGGTCACAGGATTAGCTCGCACTGCGAAACATCTTAGACGAAACCGCAAGAGGCTAGCAGATTACAAAATAAATTCTGACTGCCTCACTAATGTTGTAATACTTATAGGCGCGGATCATTATTACAAATTTATAACGGGATGCACTAGACAACACGGAAAGAATTTGTTGTCATCTGCTGGAGGTAAATTGCTTACTGGACCGGTGCTTTTCCGACAAAATCCAGCGTCAACAAACCAACAATCTAACAACATAATAGTGGTGTGACTAGGCTTGGAACAGTCACCCCTACATTTCAGAGAAATATCTGAAGATATTGAGTCTGATCCACCTGTACATCGTCTGTGGGATTTAGACACTTTAGGTATTGTCCCTGAACAACCAAGCCCTGATGATATGTGGACTTACCAGCAATATCTGGATACAGTTGTCTATAAAAATAAACAATACTGGGTAAGACTCCCATGGAAGTTGAATCATCCACAACTTCCAGTTAATTATTTTATGGCAGCCTCACAATTGCAGTCTCAATTAGCACGACTACAAAAGCAGCCAGACAAGCTGAACATGTATCATCAACTCATCCAACAACAACTTAACAGTAAATTTATCGAAGTTGTTGATAACGATGACCGGAAAATAGGTCATTATTTACCTCATCACGCTGTGGTGAAGGATTCATTGACTACACCTATCCGTATTGTCTTCAACTGTAGTGCTAAAGTGAAGCCAAGCAGTGTGTCTTTAAATGAATGTCTCCAAACGGGACCTAGCCTAACACAAAGGCTACATGATGTGCTATTACGATTCCGCACTGGTATTTTCGCTTATACTGCTGATATCAGTAAAGCTTTCCTCCGAGTAGGTTTGCAGGAGGAGGATCGTAACTACACTAAGTTTCTCTGGATTAAGGACCCACTAGATCCTATCAGTGATATCATCACATATCGTTTTGCCTCAGTATTATTCGGAGCGACGTCTTCCCCATTTCTATTGCAAGCAACATTAGACACACATTTGAGGAAGTCAAATAGCCCTTATAAGGCGGACATTAGTGACAACTTGTATGTTGACAATTTCCAGGGAACAACTAATGATCAAACCAATTTGGTAGAAATCTACCATGAGGCTAACCGTGAGCTATTAGGAGCCAATATGCCACTACAGTCATGGGCCTCAAATAATGAATTACTAAACCAGGTAATCGAGAAAGAATTTCCAGGTTATCAGGTACCCAATCAATTAAAGGTTCTAGGCGTGGAATGGAACACAAGTACTGACGAGATGAATGTCAAGTCAGTACAAACCGATAACTCAACCCTTACCATGAAAACATTGCTCTCGTTTGTCAGTCAACCATTTCACCCTTTAGGCTTACTTAGTCCTATATTAATAAGGGGCAAACTCCTAATGCAAGAGTGCTGGCAGAGACATATGGGATGGGATGATCCGTTACCAAGTGAGTTACAAGCTAAATGGCAGATACTCTCAACGGATTTTAATCAGTTAGGTGTTTTGAAATTTCCTCGTAATGCTTCAGGACCAAACTTGCACGTTTTCTGCGATGCCTCTGGCAAAGTGTATGGCACTGTAGCCTATTTAGTTAATAGTGCAAAATCAATTTTGCTCACATCTAAAGCAAGAGTTGCTCCCATTAAGAAGAGATCTTTACCTCAAATGGAGTTGATTGCATTGCTGGTGGGAGTAAGATTGGCTCATTGCCTGACAAAGACACTCAATAATATCCACTTTGGTGAGATTGTCGTGTGGTCAGACAATGAGGCAGTCTTACAATGGGTAAGAAACAACAACAATAAGACTCCCTACGTCAGTAATCGTGTTAGGGAAATTCATGAGTTATCTGCTGGATATAAATTCAGACATGTTCCTACTAAGGACAATCCTGCAGATTATTTATCTCGAGGATTAACACTAAAACAACTTATCAAGTCTTCGCTGTGGTTCAATGGACCTTCATGGCTTGTTGGTGGTCAGTGGCCCAAACAAAAGCCACAAGTCATAGTGACCAATATCACCACTCCCATGAAAGAACCAGAACCTCAACGAATCTTAGCCATTGATCCTCACAATTATTCTAACTTAAGTAAGTTATTAAGAGTGACTGCACATGTGTTTGACTTTCTTGCTAAGATAGGAATTCGACATAAGTTTCCCAATCCTATCCTCTACTGGATCAAACGTGCACAACAAGAGACATATGGAAGCGAATATGAAAATCTTCCAGATAAATTAACTAAGTCTCTAGGTATCTGGTATGATGCCAACACTCATAATATACTAAGGTGTGGAGGACGTTTGCTTCATGCAAACATTGATCTGGACACAAAGAATCCAATTCTTCTACCGCGTCACCACATCATCACCAAACTTCTAGTTTTACATCACCATCAATATGGTACTTTACATGGTGTAGTGTTAGATATTCTCACCAACATTAGACAAAAATACTGGCTTCCTCAAGGTCGTCAGACAGTCAAGTCAATTATTAAATTCTGTGTAATCTGCAAAAAATACGATGCTAGAGTATGTCCTTACCCAGGACCTCCACCACTTCCAGAAGAAAGAGTGGTTCATCTTCGTCCCTTTGAAACCACTGGTGTTGATTACACAGGAGCCTTACTTCTCACTGGCAACCCAGATAAGATACCAGTGAAAGCCTACATTTGCCTCTTTACGTGTGCTACTACCAGAGGCGTACATTTAGAAGTGACTTCAGATGAGTGCTGAATCCTTCATCCAAGCCTTCTGCAGATTTGCAGCTCGCAGATCTTGTCCCAAACTAATGATATCGGACAATGGTTCCAATTTTGTGCAAGGAGAAGCCTGTCTGCGAGAAGTCTGGAATCATCCAGAAGTACAGTCAGTCCTGCAGAGACGACAGTGTCACTGGAAATTTATAGCACCAAGAGCCCCTTGGCAAGGTGGGTTCTATGAGCGAATGATAGGCACTGTTAAGAAGTGTTTAAGAAAAACCTTACACAGACAAAAGGTCAGTTACTCCGAACTCCAAACCATTGTTGTGGAAATCGATGCGCGAGTCAATAACCGCCCATTAACATACCTGTCTGATGATTTCTCCCAAAGAGAACCTCTGAGTCCCTCACACTTGATACATGGAGGCCTACTGAGCCCTCTCATACCGTTAGCCGAAGAGGACCCCACGGACCCTTCGCATGTAACCAGAAGTGACTTAGTAGAAAGCTACCAGCATCTCTCAAGGGTTATCGACAGGTGGAATGAGGTGTGGACTCGAGAGTACCTCACAGCTCTATGAGAGTACCACTATGGAGCTTCGAGTCCTTATAATAAAGTACAACTTAAACCAGGGGACCTAGTATTAGTCGACAGTGATGGACCAAGGTCAGAGTGGCCCATGAGAAAAATTGTTGCCATTCATCCAGATCATCAAGGTATCTTGAGAGTAGTGAAAGTTTTATGCCGAGGCAACAATACTCTAAAAACTTTAGAGAAGTTGGTTCCTCTCGAATTGGCAGAACGAGAGGGTCTGCCAGAACCAACTTCCCCAGTAGTTTCCGAGGACAGTAATTCTGATCCACCGAGCAACCGCCCCACTAGAGCCGCTGCTCAACAATGCAAGCGGAAACTGCAAGCCTATTACAGCTCTGACCAAGAGTAAATCCCTTTACATCCAATTTAAGTAACCATGATGATACTGTGGTGTGATGTCAAGTAACAAATCCTTACAAGTCACTATGACCCAAGACATTCTCATCACAGTAGATTCTCAGTTATTTGAATTGTGTGCTTTAAATCCTTAATTGTTGTATAGGCTATAATAACATTATTTATCTAGAGTATCTGAGAGTTTACAGACTTTGAGACTTAGTAACATAAACATTACAGGTCATTGCGACACCAGTCACAGAGTTTATTGTAAGCTTTTTTAGTTATTAGCTTTAGGTAATTTATAATAACATGTTCCATTTAACATGAAATCTGCAAGACTTAAGTTTCTTGTATGTCCTTGACAAATATGGGACATTCGTTATGTGTGTACTAACATACTAACATACTAATATACTAATATTAATACCAACTTCGGTATGGGTATGTCAGTACTCAACATTACACTGCGACCCGATAAATCTCCCCCCGGAGTTATGTTGGAAATTTCCAACACTAATACAACACTGTTGTATTATTATTAATTATTACTAAATCTACTAATCACTGTAGTAACTAAAATTAACCAACCGTAGAGTTCACATGTACTAATAATTGTATCTGTACAATAGGGCTAGAATTCTTACGTCACCAGACGCCAGTATTGCGTCAGATTTCATTATAATAAACACATCTATATCCAGTGTGTCAGAGAATTGAGTTTGATTCTCTAAAAACAACGGTGTTCTGTGTGATAATTATTTACAGATAACCTGACTCCCAAATAATGCCAAAAAGAGCGTTTCTAGTTACAACTGTTATCTGGTAATAAATTTAACGTCACGCGTGAATGCCCTGGAGAGACTTTAATTCATCTTAATTGCTCGTTTACCATCGTAAAACGAGCAAATAATAATATTTAACTCCCATGAATAATAAACCCGTCATTATCCAAGCATTTCAGTCGCAACTGCGAGAAATAATATTATTCGCAGTAAATAATTTGTGTAGCAAATGCGAGACGCAGAGCGGGGCAGGGGGGACGCCATTAATCAAGAAGACGCCACCGAGAGCCCGTGGAGGAGGAAAGTCGCCACTGTGAGGTGTGAAGAATAGTTGCAGAATTGAGCAACTAAGCTGGTGTCAGTGTCATAGGATACCTCGTGGTGAATCGTCAACGAGAATTAACTTGACATTCCACCAGGAACCTGTTAATTGGTTCCGAGTAATCCATCGTGACCGGCCAGAGGAGCGCGTCGACATCTAGGCTAGGCTCAACGCCACGTGTCCGCCATTACGACGCTAAAGCCTAGGACGTGACCTTCGGCAAGCCTCAACTTACACAGTGCCCTATTAGCTAAGTACCTTTATTCCCTTTTGATGCATCATTAGAGATAGGTTATAGCAGGGTAGCTTGTCGTCACGCCGAGCGACTAAAATAAAACACATGTTCGTATCAATTTCTATTCTCCATTTCTGATTTTCTTGAATATAGATATTTGGCAACCCAATATGTTGCTACGTAATATATCTTGATTTACAGCTTGTGAGTGAAGAATTCCCCGAGCTGTCATTTCCCGTGTTAATCATCTCCCAGTGTTCCATGATGAGTTCAGGAGATTCCGAGGATGATTCATGACTGATGTCTTGGAAAACGTCTTCAAGCTAAGACCCCTTTCCGTATTCCATTAATTACATTATCTGTTGTGTATTATTACTACGGATCACTGTTCTCTGGATTAACACGTGTTTATTATAATCATTGATTTCTGATATACATAATCTATGTTCTTCTTGGTGACAAATTTATTGATTCTATAATTGGTCATAGGATTAGGTTATTGCATAATGAACTGGTGTACGAACCACACTAGTTCCTAGACATATATGAAGTTCTAGTAATACCCCACAATGTAGGTGTTTGAGGCTTTGATTCAATTAAATCATATACAGCCCATTAATTATACAAGTGATTATATTCTCTAGTACTTATCCATAGTTACTGGTTCCTCTAGGAATTTTCCTAATGATCACATTTTATTAGTTTCCCTCTTTACTATAAAAGCGGGTGGTCCTTCGTAATTGATTTCATTACATTAATAATTAAATAAATAGAGTCAAGCCCCAAATGTCCCACAGTTGCGCCTGTGGGTGTTAACCCTTTCACTGTGCCCCCTCCATATATGACACCCCCCCCCCTCCAGTGTGCAGGAAATATATTATCTTGAAAAAATTCTTTTGTTTTTTTAAAGTGTCAAAAACCCTTCTCTCAGTAAGGGTATGTCAAAAAAATTTCCAATTGTACTTACTTTGGCCGCTATGGGGTCCGTAAGTTGGCGCGTGATGTCATCATTCCCAGTTCTCCTGTGACGTACGCTCCCGGGCCAGTAGGCCGCCTTGGGCGGGTCGAACGTGTTGCCGTGAATATATTTTTCTTCATTTTTTGCGCACAGTTCCAAATAAATTTTTTTGTTTTTACGTGCTAATCCTATGTATAATGAACACGTACACTATATTATATCAGTAAAACATCCGTACTGTCCGAGGCCACTGTGTTATGTGCATGACATTTGTGTACACATATGTTGCACATATTTACCATGTATCATGCTAATTTATGTATATATACAATCAATTTATAGACTATACACTGTCACACACTATATATATTCACCATCAACACATTCATAACACCGCGAGTGTGAGCAGCCATACCCACCCGGCCCTCCCTCACTCCTCCAACATTGTATTTGCCAACATTGCAACTCCCATCATACAGTTATTCACATCAATGTTTCATGTTCATTTATGTATATTTACAACATATGTACACACTATACACTGTCACACACTATATACATTTACCATCAACACATTCAGAACATCGCGAGTGTGAGCAGCCACACCCAGCCAGCCCTCCCTCACTCCAACATCTTACTCACTAACATTATTCCTTCCACCATACTGTTATTGTTTTTATTACACTACTAGCTGTACCTGGCCACGCATTGCTGTGGCTTTGAAACACATGTCCGTTTCTGAGCTACAACAACCTTCCCTGCATCATAGTCCTCCTCAACTTTCCCCACTTCCCGTCGCCGAGTCCTCCCAAACATTACTCACTCCCATGTTACCCTCATCCTCCCAACCATTCGCCACTCCCCCGTTCCCTCGTCCTTCCCACCATTCACCCCCCCCCCACCCGACATCTCCTTTGTCTTCCTCACCATCCCCCACTCCACTGTCCTCTTGTCCTCCCCACCATTTCCCACTCCCCTGTACCTTCATCCTGCCTACAATTCCCCCCTTCCCCGTTCCCTTGTCCTCCCCATCATCGCCCACTTCCTTGTCCCCTCGCCCTACCCACCATCCCCTGTCCATTTGTCCTCCCAACCATTCTCCATTCCCCTGTCCCCTCGTCCCTACCATCCCCAACTTCTCTGTCTTCTCGGTTAATATAACAAATTAACCTCCTCGTCCTCCCCACCATTATCCCCTCTCCTGTCCCCTCGTCCTCTCCACCATCCCTCATTCCAGTTCCCTCGTCGTCCCCACCATTCCCCACTCCCTCGTCTGATGCATTCTCTAATGATCATATGTTCCCATCACTGAATTATAAGAAAAAGAGTTAAAAAATGAAATGTAAAACAATGAAAAAATATAATAATAATCTATACTCACGAAATGAACGGTACGGTAAACGACACAGCTCAATTCCAACTCAATGTCACACCAAATAATTAAATCAAAATGAAAATAAATCAAAATTTATGGAAATTCAATTTGTCAATGCAATCAGAAACATTGAAATGGAATCGTAACATATATTATATAGAATGTGTTGCTCGTACGTGCAACAGATGGCACTGTTTCTTAAAAACAATTATGTTTTTACCTGTAACAGGTGTGGCATCTATACTTATTCTCACGAAATGAACGGTATTGTCAACAACACAGCTCAGTTCCAATGCAATGTCACACAATTTGGACCCCTAGCGGTTTGAGGGTTAAACAACCAGAATGGCTAAACTAGAAAAACTGAAAAGGACCCCTCATAGGTCTCAAAGATCACTTGACCATACAGATTAATAAATGTCAAGATATGTTCCAGCAATCACCAGTCACCTGGTGACTGGTGATTGCTGGGATGTTGAACTGAAAAGATACTTTCACATAGCCACAAGTAAGTCTGAGCAAGTCAAATGCCAGATAGAAAATTATTTGGTCGATCCTGCCAACATTAACTTATCTGATACTGTATTAGACGATGTTATGACTGATCTGGCACTGTAAGAGGATTATATACATACCAGTTTGAATCTTTTTGCTAAAATAATTAACCAGTGAAAGGCAACAGCCAAAGCTTCCTCTAATACAGCATAACTAGAGGTCAAGCTGCATTCCATCAGCCTTCCTACATTCTCTGGAACAGAGAGTAAAAGTTTGGATAACTTCAGGAATAAATTTGTTGACAGTGTATTCTAAAGCCACTCTACCTAAAACCATCAAATTTACATATTTTCCTTGTAAACTTAAAGGACAAGCTTTAATGGTATAGGTTTACCTTTACCTATAGCTAATTTTTTTTTTGGACACTGTTGAAAGTAACTGGTAATAAACTGGACAATGTATTTATATGAAATATAACAAAATAGAGCATATTAACATAATTACTCATTATTATTTGGTTTATTATGTATTACTCACCAATGCTATAAAAGCACCAGCTGTATTTCCACTTTGTGGACACTTCTTACCACTATTCTTCTTTGTGCGTCGAACAGGCGCTTTCATCTCTCTATTATTGCATTATCCATCAGTTCCAGTTAATAGGAGCTGTTCTCTTTATCGACAAAACATTCTTTTTCTTATATATTCGTCTAAAATCAATTTCTGAAAATATTTTGATGAAAGTTTCACGAAGTTGAAGCCAATAAGTTGGTGATTTGTTTAAAATTGTTAAGTAATTTTTACATAATTCGAATATTTTTTGAGCTTATACCGCCCCTCCCCCGTCAAAGTCATACATATGACGTTTTGTGCAGTTTAAGGGTTGGAGAAATGGTCATTGCCACAGTTAGAATAAACCACCCTACTGGTAGGCATAAGATTGGCTCATTACCTGGTCAAAACATTAATTAACCTCCACTTTGAAAAACAGTGGTATGGTCAGATAATGAGGGAGTTCTTTAGTGGGTGGGAAACAATAACAGTTTTCTGGGTCAATCCAGAGACCCAGATCATTAAAAGTTTTTATCAGGCTTATTCTAAATGTGATTTGTGATACAATGATTTGTGGATTATGTTTAGGCCACTGGTCACTGAGGTCCATTAACCACATCATGGCTTTTGGTTATTGCCTTAAAGTCAGGCCTCTGGAGAAATAGTCAGTGGGATTCTCCTTTGTGGGCACATATCTGAGTTTGTATCTAGTTGACAACTCTCTTATCTCCTTGACACGATTGCTCACATAAGGAGTTTTACTATTGTTGTTTTTCACCTACTGAAAAACTACATCATTATCTGACCATACCACTCTTTCTTCAAAATTTATATTACTTACGGTTTTGGTCAGATAATGACCCAGCCTTACTCCTAACAGTTGGACAGTTAATTCTAGTTGTGGCAATGACCGTCTGTTCAATGTTGCCACTCTAGCCTTTGAGGTGAACAGATTTGCCAATTCATCTGCCACTAATTAGGCTACATATAGCTTAATGGGCGAATTTGCCTGTGCATTCGACGTGTTTCGAGGAAACTTGATAGCCATTAGGATACATAAACCCTTTACTAGGTGCTGTGATTTTTCCTGAGGGCAGGTATTAGCGAATCATCCAAGGCCTATCTTCTCCGGCCAGCATTCTTGCATGATCAACTTTCCTTTATTAATATGGGATTTAATAGTCCCAAGGAGTCGAAAGCCTTGGTTACTTGCAATAATATCTTTCTCGTTGTTAAATTGGTGGTATCTGGTTTCCTTGTTTTAATGGTATACTGATGAGAAGTTGTTTCCCATTCGACACCTATAGTACTTTCATCTTCTAGAGTGCCATGTAATCGGGAAATTCTGATTCGATCAGTTGATTTAAATTGTAATTATTTGAGGATCATGACTATAGGGGGCATATTTGATATCAATAATTCTCGATTGGCCTCATGATATATATTTATCTGTTCTTTCTTACTGCTGGTGGTTCCTTGAAAGTTGTCTATATACATGTTGTTGCTAATTTTAGTTTTATTTGAGCTATTAGACATCTTTAAATGCTTATCTAGGGTTGCTTGAAGCAGAAACAGTAGATGTAGCACCAAACAAAATCTGAGGCAAACCCATAGTGATTATTTCACTGTTAGGATCATGAGGATCCTTTATCCATAGGACCTTAGTGTAATTTCTGCCTTCCTCTTAGAGACCTTCCCTAAGGAATGCCTTACTTTTGTCGGCTGTGTATACATAAGTTATTAAGTGAAACTTTAATAGCAAGTCCTACAGTCTTTATGATACACTAGGGCCAGTTTGAAGGCAGTCATTCAACGAGACACTATTCTGTTTGGTGCTAGCACTGCAGTTAAACACTATCCTAATAGGTGTAGTAATTGTGTCTTTCAGTACTTTGTGGTGTGGCAAATAGTGTCTCTCCTAAGGGTCATCATTGGTTACAACTTTAATTAATTTATTATCGAGCTTCTGTTGTATTATGTCATGGTATAAATTCAGGTTCTTAGATTGTCTATTCTACACCTGAGACCTTACTTGGTTTTGTGCCATGAAATGATTTACTGGAAGCTGAGGATGAATCAGCTTCCTGGTAGCGTGCCCCAGCTTTGATTATCTTTGTAGAGACCGCTGAGTCCAGGTACTGTTTGTATGTCCAGGTATCATTTGGACTAGGTTATTTAGAGACTATGCCTAAAGTTGCAAGACCCCACAACTTATGTACAGGATGATCAATTTCACCTTCAGACATGTCACTGAGTTTACGTGATGATGGTTCATCACGTAAATAATAGTCACACAAATATCACTGGGTTGACTTGTTTGTTGTCTACAGGTGGGGTTTTCTTTAGACTCAATACTGGGCCAGTGAGCAATTTGCCTCCCGCAGACAAAAACAGGTTTATTCCCTGCTGTTTTGTACTTCCAGTGGTGAATACCTGGTAATAGTCTGCTCCTACAAGTATTCCAGTATTGGTGAGGTGATCAGATGTAATTTTATTATCAGCCAACCTAATTCCCTTTTCTTGCAGAATTTTTTTTGTTGCCCACTAGACCATAAACTTATAGGTGAGGTGGAATTTCATTGACTGCGACAAAATTACGAATTACTTCGGGGGACTGTATTCCCGGTGTTACAGTCGAGTTCGTTCTTGGCGCACAATAAAAAAATACTAGGTTTGAATCCCTGCCCTGGAAACACAAACCGAAACTGTCTCTATTTTCCGCTTGTTACATCCTGGCTTAACGTGTTTATGACGTATTAGAACGTTGTTACAACTTTCTATATTGGTTGTTATAACTGGTTAGGAGGTGTTAAAACTTGTTCGAACGTTGTACCAACGTCGTAGTTTCGGTGTGTGTTCGGCGGGTGGTGAGACAGAAATGGTTGAGCATATTTCCTTTCACCTAATGTGCAGTTCACCTAGCAGCAAGTATGTACTCAGGAGTTACTCAGCTTGTTGTGGGGTTGTATCCTGGACGGGGTCAGTAATTCGCCCCGGGGGGGGGGGGGGGGAACTCTATTAAAGCCTAATGTGAATGAATACATTCTGGCTTCTTGTTCCCTGAAATAGATAAAATATGGTGTTGACCTTGGCCCTTTTGTTTTTAAGGATGAATTGGATAGTGGGTAAAGTTGTGTCATTGCTTAACTTTGTGGATAGGACACCTATATCCAGTCATACTTTGCAGTACTACATTGCGGTAGAAGTCTCTTCCTCTACTATGGCCTTGGAGAGCTTTGATTTTATCTCCATACAGTGAGGTCTGGTGTTGGCCCTTAATGCACCTGTTGTAGGTGCTTAGTTGGACTGCACAGGTACAGGAGTCATGTGACCATAGGTACCTTGTGCGTTTGTGCAACTCCTTCAGTCGCTTTACCCTTGTAGTACGATCAGGGTAATTTGGGCAGTGATATATTAAATGTCCTTCTTGGCAGAGCACTCACATTCTCCAGCCTACAGCACCTTTGCGATTCACAACCGTTTGTTTTGGTGGATCCCCCCCAAAAAATAAAAGGCTTTGATTAACTCACTGCATATTTACCCACACGGCCTTTCCTCCACCTTGGATTGGAGATGATAGATTTAGATTTATTAGGATTATTTGTCATACTCGTTGGTCTCCCTGATTTCTCAGTGTATGACTTTTCAGTATCAGATTCAATTTTGTTGTGAGATTTCATTCTATTGACTGTCATTCTCAATCCCTGGAAGATTTCATCTATGGATAGGGCATCTGTCTTAAAATGAGATGAGATTTCAGCTAACAAATCTCAAGGGGAGCTTCCTCTGGATGCTCAATTTTAGTGACCATTCGGAAGCTTGCACATCTGCTTTGGTGTTAAGGGCTCTCACAAGCGACTCCAACTCTAACCTGAAGTCTTGAAGGGAGTCTGTTCGGTTAGTAAGTGAGGTTAAATCGACCAATTGATAGAAACGATTAGCTATACTATTTGTTTGGTGTAGTAATTGACTTTCAACAACTGTATAGCTATATCATAAGTGTCTTCATCAAGGGACAGATTAGCTATGACCTTCTTGGCCTCCCCTTTGAAAAGGCTTTGAAGGTATGTGAACTTTGTCACCTTTGGTATGGCTGCCTTTGAATAAATATGAGTGTTAAAAGACATCCAAATGGTGTTCCAGTTTTCTTCGTCTAGTCCAGCAAAAGTTGGTTACTGTGCTGAACTGGATTGAGACACTATTATTCTAGGTGTTGCCTTATGAAGAGCTAATAGGTGTAGTAAAGGACTTAACTTGGCTTGAGTATCATCCTCATACATTATCAGTTCAGACATGATTTGTTACATTTCATCAGGGTTGTGTTTACTCCTGTGTTTGTGTTGGCAAGGAGTTTACTTCGATAAAATTCAATCAATCTTTTCATATCATCGAATTTGTTATCAGCCACCAATGGAGAGATTTCCATATGGGTAAAATCAAACAGAGACTCTAGTGACAAATTCTCAAATAAATTGAGTAGTCTTGTCAGGTGACGTTTAAGTGCTGCTAAGGCACGTTTTGTTTACTGTGGATCAGCCATAGTGGCTGATTGATTCCATAGTTTCTAAATGAAGATATCTGGGGTACTGATTCACTGAGGTAAACAATTTTGAGTAGTAATAGCCTAGGATTAATATCCCGTCACTACGCTATATCCTACCTCTCGTTGGTTTGGCACATTAAAAGTAAATTGTATATATATAATCACACAAATAATTTGAGTAGTGACCAGTGTCACTAGGAATACCTCTGGCTAGCCTATCATTATCACTATTCTAAGGATTAGAGACACAATGAAGACTCAAAAATGAAAATGTTATAGATAAAATATAAATAAATATAGTAATTATTAATATAATATGAGTAATCTAATTACATGTACAGCACAACTCGTGTTGGTATTGATCCGACCCTTTCTGGGGTCTGCACAATGTTTAAATGATTATTCGGTTCTTCAATATTTAGTTCAACACTGGACAAGTTGTGCATTCTACCTTATATAAGGGTTGGCAACAAGAAAATTGATATATTAGTGTTCAGTAAAGACGAAGGTGCAATATTTTATTTGGGTTTTATTTATATGTTAAGTGTTTCTCTCTAAAATTATGAGAAATTTGTATACATTTATGCCTAGTAGCCTCACATCAACCACCTTTGATATTTAATTGTGTTAATGATTTTGTTAAGTGATGAATTTGTACGTTGTGTGTTTGTCTATCTTCTCTTCCTCAACATTCCATAACATGCCATTTATTCACATTAATTTCCATTTGCCAAGTTGTGTTACATACACTAACAGTTTCCAAATCTTCTTGAAGGGCATAACAATCGTCTATGTTTTTAATTGTAAATTTAAATTTAATTGTAAATTGATTGTAAATTTAATTGTATTGATTTATGTCATTTATTGAAATCAATTATTGATCTCATTTTGTTCTTTTAATTAAGTTCATTCTAATTATAGGTTAAAACTAAGCTAAATAAAATTTATTATCTCTAAGATTATTTTACTTTACAATTATCATTTGTCAAATTTTTTTTTATATATTCATCTTGACAGTCTCTACAGATTTTTTTGTTCTCTCCACCAAACTTGTGTATCCTCCATGGCTATCTAGTGACCTTTATTCTACCTCTAATTGTTTCAATTCTTTTGTTTACTTGCACTTATTGTTGTGTTTTGCCATAATTATTCTCTAATTTTAGCAGACTCAACACTTTGTAAGCTCTTATTGTATTGTTATATTATTATATTGTTGTGTTTTGCTATAATTACTTTCTATTTTACAGCAGATTTAGTTTTCATCTGTTCCTGAAATTGCTTATCTTATTGTATCGTGACATTATCTTATCTATATGCTTACTGATATTGATCCAGATCGAAATCTTCTGTCCCATATCCACACAAATCAGCACATTGATCATCATTATTGCAGGTATTACACAGCATATCTTGCAAAAAACAAACTCCTAAATAGCACCTGCTTATCAGTTTACAACCAAAATGTTAGGTCACTTGATAAACATTTTGATGATATAAATGCCCTTCTTACAGCACTAGGTACTAAATTATCTTTCATCATTTTAACAGAAACTTGGCTAAGTAATGACTACCCAACTCTACAATTTAGCTGGTTATAAAGCCATTCATAACTGCAGGCCTAATAAAAAAGGTGGTGGTACAGCAATATATTACAAAGATACCTTCACTTGCAATAGTGTCATTAGTGATAGAGACGACTATTGTGAATATACCTTTGCCAAGTTCTCCAGTAAATCCCTTAAATCCTCCCTGATAATCGGTGCCATCTATAGATTTCCTAATACCAACATAGCTTTATTCTCTGACAATGTAAGGAATCTTATCATAAATAACAATCTCAACAAAAATCACATCATTCTGGGAGGTGATTTCAATATTGACCTGGGTCTTCAAAACAACCCTCAAGTTGACTATTTCCGTAACAGCATGCACTCCTGTATGCTAATCCCCACAATCACCAAGCCCACCCAAGTCACTCAAACATCTGCCACTACCCTGGATCACCTATGGACTAATATAACAGCTCCCCTTACATCTGGGGTAATTTATGACAGAACAACTGACCACTATCCTACTTTCCTCATAGCAAACGTTGACACATCACCACCAGAAACCAAAAAACTTTCATTCAGGCTACATAGTGAATCAGCTTTAGGCTATCTCTCTAATGCACTCCACAATATTAACTGGGAATCTGAATTTAATAATTCACAGGATATAAACTCATCAACTAACCTCTTTCTCTCCAAAACTCTAAGCCTCTACAACACTCACTGTCCCCTCCTTACCAAACAAGTAACTGATAAAAGAAAAAATAACCCGTGGCTCACAAGTGGTATAATTAAATCAATCAACAAAAAACATGAATACGAAAAGAAATTTAGGAGTGGCCTAGTTTCAATGGAAGTAGTTAAAAGGTACTCATCAGTGCTTACCAGTATCATAAGAAAAGCAAAACTTTCATATTATGAGACTAGATTCAAAGAAGCAAAAGGCAACATGAACAGCACATGGAATACCATCTCTAACATCCTGGGAACTAAACAACACTCCCACAACCAGATAACACTCTCTAAGGCTGGCCTTACACTGTCATCTGACTTAGAAATGGCGAATGAATTTAATAGCTTCTTTTCATCGATTGGTGCTAACCTTGCAAGTAAAATCCCACAGACTCAGACACATATCAACACATATCTCTCAGGCAGCTATCCAAGCTCTCTTCTCCTCTCACCAGTCAGCCCGTCAGATATTGTGTCCATCATACACTCACTAAAAACCCAAGCTGGGAACATCAGTGAAATCCCCTCCATTGTATATAAGAGCGCCTCCCATGCCCTTGCGCCACCTATAGCTCTGCTGTTCAACAAATCCCTTGAGTGTCATACCTTCCCTGATATCCTTAAAAAAGCAAGAGTAACGCCAGTTCATAAAGGAGGTAATCCGTCAGACATAAACAAATATAGACCAATATCGAACCTACCCATACTATCAAAAATATTTGAAAAAATTATCTACAAACAGCTCTACTCCTATCTCGTAAAATTCGACATTCTTAGCCCCTGTCAGTTTGGATTCCGCTCTCAAAAGAGTACCAACGATGCAATTATTAGTCTCCTTGATATAATTTACTCAGCTCTTGACAAAAATGAGTTTCAAATTGGACTCTTCATTGACCTGAGAAAGGCCTTTGATACTGTTAATCATGATTACCTCTTAAGTAAACTCCATCATTATGGAATCCGAGGCCATGCACTGGACTATATCCAATCCTATCTTAGTGATAGACACCAATGTGTAGCCATCAATAATATAATCTCTCCCATTCTACCAATAACTGTTGGAGTGCCACAGGGCAGCATCTTGGGACCTCTTCTTTTTCTTATATACATTAATGATCTGCCTAATGTCTCTAACATTCTGAAACCTATTTTGTTTGCTGATGATACTACCCTCATCTACTCCAACCCCAACCCACATACACTAAATGGTGTTGTTAATAATGAACTAAAAAAAGTCCACTTATGGATGTCAACCAACAAACTAACATTTAACATAGAAAAGACCTACTACATCCTATTCGGAAGCAAATCTACAAATGCAATTCAGCTTCAGATTGACAATGTAAACATTAGCAATATAAATGATGGAAAGTTTTTTGGCATATTCCTAGACAAGAGACTCAACTTCAGTACCCACATACAACACATAACTAAGAAAGTCTCTAAAACAGTTGGTATACTCTCCAAAATCAGATATTATGTTCCTAACTCTGCTCTTATCTCTCTATATTATGCACTAATCTATCCCTATCTCAACTATGGTATCTGTGCATGGGGTTCAACCACTGCAAACCACCTCAAGTCCATCATCACCCAGCAAAAATCTGCTATCAGAATAATATCAAATTCTGCTTTCAGACAACACACAGCCCCCTTGTTTAACTCCCTAAACATGCTAAACATAATCTCACTCCACAAATTCTCTTGTGTCAACTACATTTACAAAACCCTGTTCTTAAATGCAAATCCTTGTCTGAAACTCTTCTTGGACAGATGTAATAGGACCCATTATCACCACACCAGAAATAAATATCTCTTTGATATCACCAGAGTTAAACTTAATCTGTGTAAACACTCTATGCAAATAAAGGGACCCAGTTTATGGAACTCACTCCCTACTGAATTGAAAAGCTGTCCAACTTTTACATCATTCAAAATCAATACTAAAAAGTACCTAATTTCATCTTCATAGTTTTTCACTTTTTGCCTTAAAATTGCACTGTATCAATTGCTACCCAATCTCCCAACCTTTATGTTCCCAATTTGACATCTTTACCATTGTGATCATTGCTGTTTTCTTATATGTGCTGCCAATCTGTTGTATGGTGTTTATAAATCTTGCTTATCTGTATCTTTTGCTACCCAGTCTCCCAATCTTTATGTACCCAATCTGAACATCTTTACCATTGTGATCATTGCTGTCTTATATGTGCTGTCAATCTGCTGTATGGTGTCTATTAACCTTGTTTAAATTACTAATCAAGCTGTCAATGTTATCAATCAGAGCTTTAATATAACAATGTGCTTTAATATACCTACTTATCTCTCATCTCATTTTTCTCTTGTAATGTATCTTTATCATTTATCAATTCTGATTGAAATTACCTACTTAAAATTATCTGCTAGATTAAGGACCTGCCCGAAACGCTGTGCGTACTAGTGGCTTTACAAGAATGTAAATACTGTACTATCCAATGTATTCTCACAAACCCAATGTACCTTCTTGTATATATATAAATAAATAAATAAATAAATAAAATAAATCTTTCCTAGTATCTTAGCATCATCAGCAAACTTATTCTTATAATTCAATATATCTTCTAATAGGTTGGTTATGCATACAATGAAGATTACTAGTGCAAGAATCAAGCCCTGTGGTACTCCCCTTCTGACTTTTCTTCAGTTTGATAAATTGCTTTTGATTACTGCCCTCCACATTCTGTTGGTTAGAAAATTAGTCATCCATGTTAGAATCCTCCTTGTCACTCCTCCAGTATCTTCCAGTTTCCAGAACTACATCTTAAATGAGACTCTGTCAAAAGACTTTTTTAGGTGTTGATATATGCAGTCAACCCAACCATCTATTTCAGTAAAATCTCTGTGGCTCTATCATAGAAACCAAGTTAATTTTTTACACAGGAAGTTCCACAGGTAAGACTATACTATCTGTCCATTATCATTATTTTTCTCCAAGTGTTCTACCTATTTCATTTTAATTATTTTAAGTACTACACCTGCCAATAATAAAAGTCAACAATGAAGGTGTCTTCAATGCTGACACTTTGTGAAATGGAACTATGTTAGCTTTTTTTCCATATATCTACCAGTGCTTCAGTACACAGAAATATCTGAAAAATTCATTGTAATGGTGTTTCAGGAAGCCCTTAAAATTAAATGCATATTACACGTTTATATAATCATTATTTAATTAAATTAATATTTTGTCGTTAATTCCCCCAAAATTTATATTTCATTGACTTCAGAGATGGTATAACTCAACTATATTACACCATAACACACTATACAATACCACTTATTAAATTTGGAGTACAACAAATAATTAAGCGAAATTGTTATATTCCTAAAAATCATTATCTAGTAAAATATTTGTTTTATAGTAGCTTAGAAATATAGTGAAGAAATGGAAATATTTTCAATGAAAACTAGATTGAACTAGGTTACTATCCAGGAAGGCTAAGAGGATGTAAATATCACAGGCTTCAAAGCAAATACCAAATTCACCAGTACATGGATAATTTAAAAGTGTAGTTTGATTGTTTCGATATAACAAATGCATATGGCAATAAAGTACTGTTACATCAAATACATAATAAGAAGACAACAGAAAAATAATATATTTGAAAAGTCCAGCAGCATATGTCAGAAAACTCGACACCATTTACTAACATTAAATACAATAGGCAGATAATATTGCAGCTGTTGTATACACAAGTTAACCCAGACAAAATGTAGCACAGCCGAAGTTTCCATCAATAGAAAACAAGATATCATTGCCACATAGCGCTATAAATTCACCAGCTATGCTGTTGGGGATTATTCTTAATACTGCAGTCTTTGGACTAACATCATAAAAACATCTCATTTGAATGAACTTCATTATGAGAATCAAAATGGGATAAATGTGACCTTTCTAGCAATTACTGACATCTGAACAAGGTGAGCCAGGCGTCAGAGGTGGGAGGGAGCTCAGCCATTGTTGTTAGACTGAGTCGCTTGGAGCGAGTTCAGCTCCTATAATTTTCCCTTGGACAAAGTGTTATGGAGATCAAATTAGTGCTTCTTCCATCATCAACATGCAGTCATCATCTAAACATTGGAAGTGTTTTTCCAAAATCTTATCTAAGTCATTTCTGGCCAGTAATGTCAGATAGATAGGATTAATTCTGGTTAGGACATGAGGCAACGACTCAACCCAGGTAATTAATCCTTGGTCTAATAATCCTTAATCTAATAATATAACAAATGTTTCATCTGATATAGCTGTTATATATTTGAATTCCGGCTTTATAGCTAGTGCCCTTTGACAAGAATAATAAAAGAGGAAGCAGTACAGTTGCTTGGTACTCCATTACAGGAATGGACATGCTAGATTCAATTATGAAGATTATTTGGTGCTTTCATTCATGTTTATACCTGGTGGACTAAGCCTACTCTACAATAAGAAAAGATCCTAATTATTATTACTAATATATGTAGCTTAATACTGAAGTTTGATTGGTCTCAATCTTTCGTACATTACGCTTCACTGTTGGAGGTAAATCAAAAATCACTTCTTCAAAATTCATTTTTATTTCTAGTCTGACGCGACACGGGCGCGTTTCGTAAAACTTATTACATTTTCAAAGACTTCACAAATACACAACTGATTAGAACTTACGTATCTCTGATTTTATATCTACATTTGAGTGAGGTGGGAGGGGTGATGTGGCATTAACACAAGACAGAACAAGAGGGGATATTAATAGGGTATTAAAAGTATCAACACAAGACAGAACAGAAACAATGGGTATTGAATAGAAGTGTTTGTAGAAAGCCTATTGGTCCATATTTCTTGATGCTTCTATATTGGAGCGGAGTCTTGAGGTGGGTAGAATATAGTTGTGCAATAATTGGCTGTTGATTGCTGGTGTTGACTTCTTGATGTGTAGTGCCTCGCAAACGTCAAGCCGCCTGCTATCGCTGTATCTATCGATGATTTCTGTGTTGTTTACTAGGATTTCTCTGGCGATGGTTTGGTTATGGGAAGAGATTATATGTTCCTTAATGGAGCCCTGTTGCTTATGCATCGTTAAACGCCTAGAAAGAGATGTTGTTGTCTTGCCTATATACTGGGTTTTTTGGAGCTTACAGTCCCCAAGTGGGCATTTGAAGGCATAGACGACGTTAGTCTCTTTTAAAGCGTTCTGTTTTGTGTCTGGAGAGTTTCTCATGAGTAGGCTGGCCGTTTTTCTGGTTTTATAGTAAATCGTCAGTTGTATCCTCTGATTTTTGTCTGTAGGGATAACGTTTCTATTAACAATATCTTTCAGGACCCTTTCCTCCGTTTTATGAGCTGTGGAAAAGAAGTTCCTGTAAAATAGTCTAATAGGGGGTATAGGTGTTGTGTTAGTTGTCTCTTCAGAGGTTGCATGGCTTTTCACTTTCCTTCTTATGATGTCTTCGATGAAACCATTGGAGAAGCCGTTATTGACTAGGACCTGCCTTACCCTAAAGAGTTCTTCGTCGACTTGCTTCCATTCTGAGCTGTGGCTGAGAGCACGGTCGACGTATGCGTTAACAACACTCCTCTTGTACCTGTCAGGGCAGTCGCTGTTGGCATTTAGGCACATTCCTATGTTTGTTTCCTTAGTGTAGCCTGCAGTGTGGAAACCTCCGCCCTTTTCCATGACTGTTACATCTAGAAAAGGCAGCTTCCCATCCTTTTCCGTCTCGTAAGTGAAACGCAGCACGGAACTCTGCTCAAATGCCTCCTTCAGCTCCTGCAGATGTCTGACATCAGGTACCTGTGTAAAAATGTCGTCAACATACCTGCAGTATATGGCCGGTTTCAAGTTCATGTCGACTAAGACTTTTTGCTCGATGGTACCCATGTAGAAGTTTGCAAACAGGACATCTAGGGGCAAAAGCAAAGGTCAACAAACTGATCGAAACTGTGAACGCCAAGAAATCCGGACTCCACCTGCCAAAGGTCATTGGTCATCAACACTTTCCCACCAGGAGACTCGAACCCTAGCCAGCACAGAAGCCTTCCAGCAACTGGCATAACAGGTACGCTTTAACCCGCTCCATATTAACTTCCCTTCTTCCCATATTAACAGGGACTTGATGAAATTAACGTCTAAATGACCCCTCACTTGCTCTAGTGCTCTTGGGAGGTGGTGATCTTTAGTGTATTTAAATACTCCGAAATTACCACCTCTTTTAAGGGTCTGAGCTGGTGGTGGAGCGGGTTAAGGCGTACCTGTTATGCCAGTTGCTGGAAGGCTTCTGTGCTGGCTAGGGTTCGAGTCTCCTGGTGGGAAAGTGTTCTAAAGTTCTATACTTCACTCTCGTGTTTAGGAGAGTTGTGCCTTAAGCATAGACACTGTGTCTTCCCATATTAACAGGGACTTGATGAAATTAACGTCTAAATGACCCCTCACTTGCTCTAGTGCTCTTGGGAGGTGGTGATCTTTGGTGTATTTAAATACTCCGAAATTACCATATCTTTTAAGGGTCTGAGCGGGTGGTGCAGCGGGTTAAGGCGTACCTGTTAAGCCAGTTGCTGGAAGGCTTCTGTGCTGGCTAGGGTTCGAGTCTCCTGGTGGGAAAGTGTTCTAAAGTTCTATACTTCACTCTCGTGTTTAAGAGAGTTGTGCGTTAAGCATAGACACTGTGTCTTCCCATATTAACAGGGACTTGATGAAATTAACGTCTAAATGACCCCTCACTTGCTCTAGTGCTCTTGGGAGGTGGTGATCTTTGGTGTATTTAAATACTCCGAAATTACCATATCTTTTAAGGGTCTGAGCGGGTGGTGCAGCGGGTTAAGGCGTACCTGTTAAGCCAGTTGCTGGAAGGCTTCTGTGCTGGCTAGGGTTCGAGTCTCCTGGTGGGAAAGTGTTCTAAAGTTCTATACTTCACTCTCGTGTTTAAGAGAGTTGTGCGTTAAGCATAGACACTGTGTCTTCCCATATTAACAGGGACTTGATGAAATTAACGTCTAAATGACCCCTCACTTGCTCTAGTGCTCTTGGGAGGTGGTGATCTTTGGTGTATTTAAATACTCCGAAATTACCATCTCTTTTAAGGGTCTGAGCGGGTGGTGGAGCGGGTTAAGGCGTACCTGTTATGCCAGTTGCTGGAAGGCTTCTGTGCTGGCTAGGGTTCGAGTCTCCTGGTGGGAAAGTGTTCTAAAGTTCTATACTTCACTCTCGTGTTTAGGAGAGTTGTGCCTTAAGCATAGACATTGTGTCTTCCCATATTAACAGGGACTTGATGAAATTAACGTCTAAATGACCCCTCACTTGCTCTAGTGCTCTTGGGAGGTGGTGATCTTTGGTGTATTTAAATACTCCGAAATTACCATCTCTTTTAAGGGTCTGAGCGGGTGGTGGAGCGGGTTAAGGCGTACCTGTTATGCCAGTTGCTGGAAGGCTTCTGTGCTGGCTAGGGTTCGAGTCTCCTGGTGGGAAAGTGTTCTAAAGTTCTATACTTCACTCTCGTGTTTAGGAGAGTTGTGCCTTAAGCATAGACACTGTGTCTTCCCATATTAACAGGGACTTGATGAAATTAACGTCTAAATGACCCCTCACTTGCTCTAGTGCTCTTGGGAGGTGGTGATCTTTGGTGTATTTAAATACTCCGAAATTACCATCTCCTTTCAGGGTCTGAGCGGGTGGTGGAGCGGGTTAAGGCGAACCTGTTATGCCAGTTGCTGGAAGGCTTCTGTGCTGGCTAGGGTTCGAGTCTCCTGGTGGGAAAGTGTTCTAAAGTTCTATACTTCACTCTCGTGTTTAGGAGAGTTGTGCCTTAAGCATAGACACTGTGTCTTCTCATATTAACAGGGACTTGATGAAATTAACGTCTAAATGACCCCTCACTTGCTCTAGTGCTCTTGGGAGGTGGTGATCTTTGGTGTATTTAAATACTCCGAAATTACCATCTCTTTTAAGGGTCTGAGCGGGTGGTGGAGCGGGTTAAGGCGTACCTGTTATGCCAGTTGCTGGAAGGCTTCTGTGCTGGCTAGGGTTCGAGTCTCCTGGTGGGAAAGTGTTCTAAAGTTCTATACTTTACTCTCGTGTTTAGGAGAGTTGTGCCTTAAGCATAGACACTGTGTCTTCCCATATTAACAGGGACTTGATGAAATTAACGTCTAAATGACCCCTCACTTGCTCTAGTGCTCTTGGGAGGTGGTGATCTTTGGTGTATTTAAATACTCCGAAATTACCATCTCTTTTAAGGGTCTGAGCGGGTGGTGGAGCGGGTTAAGGCGTACCTGTTATGCCAGTTGCTGGAATTCTTCTGTGCTGGCTAGGGTTCGAGTCTCCTGGTGGGAAAGTGTTCTAAAGTTCTATACTTCACTCTCGTGTTTAGGAGAGTTGTGCCTTAAGCATAGACACTGTGTCTTCCCATATTAACTGGGACTTGATGAAATTAACGTCTAAATGACCCCTCACTTGCTCTAGTGCTCTTGGGAGGTGGTGATCTTTGGTGTATTTAAATACTCTGAAATTACCATCTCTTTTAAGGGTCTGAGCGGGTGGTGGAGCGGGTTAAGGCGTACCTGTTATGCCAGTTGCTGGAAGGCTTCTGTGCTGGCTAGGGTTCGAGTCTCCTGGTGGGAAAGTGTTCTAAAGTTCTATACTTCACTCTCGTGTTTAGGAGAGTTGTGCCTTAAGCATAGACACTGTGTCTTCCGATATTAACAGGGACTTGATGAAATAACGTCTAAATGACCCCTCAATTGCTCTAGTGCTCTTGGGAGGTGGTGATCTTTGGTGTATTTAAATACTCCGAAATTACCATCTCTTTTAAGGGTCTGAGCGGGTGGTGGAGCGGGTTAAGGCGTACCTGTTATGCCAGTTGCTGGAAGGCTTCTGTGCTGGCTAGGGTTCGAGTCTCCTGGTGGGAAAGTGTTCTAAAGTTCTATACTTCACACTCGTGTTTAGGAGAGTTGTGCCTTAAGCATAGACACTGTGTCTTCCCATATTATCAGGGACTTGATGAAATTAACGTCTAAATAACCCCTCACTTGCTCTAGTGCTCTTGGGAGGTGGTGATCTTTGGTGTATTTAAATACTCCGAAATTACCATCTCTTTTAAGGGTCTGAGCAGGTGGTGGAGCGGGTTAAGGCGTACCTGATATGCCAGTTGCTGGAAGGCTTCTGTGCTGGCTAGGGTTCGAGTCTCCTGGTGGGAAAGTGTTCTAAAGTTCTATACTTCACTCTCGTGTTTAGGAGAGTTGTGCCTTAAGCATAGACACTGTGTCTTCCCATATTAACAGGGACTTGATGAAATTAACGTCTAAATGACTCCTCACTTGCTCTAGTGCTCTTGGGAGGTGGTGATCTTTGGTGTATTTAAATACTCCGAAATTACCATCTCTTTTAAGGGTCTGAGCGGGTGGTGGAGCGGGTTAAGGCGTACCTGTTATGCCAGTTGCTGGAAGGCTTCTGTGCTGGCTAGGGTTCGAGTCTCCTGGTGGGAAAGTGTTCTAAAGTTCTATACTTCACTCTCGTGTTTAGGAGAGTTGTGCCTTAAGCATAGACACTGTGTCTTCCCATATTTACAGGGACTTGATGAAATTAACGTCTAAATGACCCCTCACTTGCTCTAGTGCTCTTGGGAGGTGGTGATCTTTGGTGTATTTTAATACTCCGAAATTACCATCTCTTTTAAGGGTCTGAGCGGGTGGTGGAGCGGGTTAAGGCGTACCTGTTATGCCAGTTGCTGGAAGGCTTCTGTGCTGGCTAGCGTTCGAGTCTCTTGGTGGGAAAGTGTTCTAAAGTTCTATACTTCACTCTCGTGTTTAGGAGAGTTGTGCCTTAAGCATAGACACTGTGTCTTCCCATATTAACAGGGACTTGATGAAATTAACGTCTAAATGACCCCTCACTTGCTCTAGTGCACTTGGGAGGTGGTGATCTTTGGTGTATTTAAATACTCCGAAATTACCATCTCTTTTAAGGGTCTGAGCGGGTGGTGGAGCGGGTTAAGGCGTACCTGTTATGCCAGTTGCTGGAAGGCTTCTGTGCTGGATAGGGTTCGAGTCTCCTGGTGGGAAAGTGTTCTAAAGTTCTATACTTCACTCTCGAGTTTAGGAGAGTTGTGCCTTAAGCATAGACACTGTGTCTTCCCATATTAACAGGGACTTGATGAAATTAACGTCTAAATGACCCCTCACTTGCTCTAGTGCTCTTGGGAGGTGGTGATCTTTGGTGTATTTAAATACTCCGAAATTACCATCTCTTTTAAGGGTCTGAGCGGGTGGTGGAACGGGTTAAGGCGTACCTGTTATGCCAGTTGCTGGAAGGCTTCTGTGCTGGCTAGGGTTCGAGTCTCCTGGTGGGAAAGTGTTCTAAAGTTCTATACTTCACTCTCGTGTTTAGGAGAGTTGTGCCTTAAGCATAGACACTGTGTCTTCCCATATTAACAGGGACTTGATGAAATTAACGTCTAAATGACCCCTCACTTGCTCTAGTGCTCTTGGGAGGTGGTGATCTTTGGTGTATTTAAATACTCCGAAATTACCATCTCTTTTTAAGGGTCTGAGTGGGTGGTGGAGCGGGTTAAGGCGTACCTGTTATGCCAGTTGCTGGAAGGCTTCTGTGCTGGCTAGGGTTCGAGTCTCCTGGTGGGAAAGTGTTCTAAAGTTCTATACTTCACTCTCGTGTTTAGGAGAGTTGTGCCTTAAGCATAGACACTGTGTTTTCCCATATTAACAGGGACTTGATGAAATTAACGTCTAAATGACCCCTCACTTGCTCTAGTGCTCTTGGGAGGTGGTGATCTTTGGTGTATTTAAATACTCCGAAATTACCATCTCTTTTAAGGGTCTGAGTGGGTGGTGGAGCGGGTTAAGGCGTACCTGTTATGCCAGTTGCTGGAAGGCTTCTGTGCTGGCTAGGGTTCGAGTCTCCTGGTGGGAAAGTGTTCTAAAGTTCTATACTTCACTCTCGTGTTTAGGAGAGTTGTGCCTTAAGCATAGACACTGCGTCTTCCCATATTAACTGGGACTTGATGAAATTAACGTCTAAATGACCCCTCACTTGCTCTAGTGCTCTTGGGAGGTGGTGATCTTTGGTGTATTTAAATACTCCGAAATTATCATCTCTTATAAAGGTCTGAGCGGGTTAAAGCGTACCTGTTATGCCAGTTGCTGGAAGGCTTCTGTGCTGGCTAGGGTTCGAGTCTCCTGGTGGGAAAGTGTTCTAAAGTTCTATACTTCACTCTCGTGTTTAGGAGAGTTGTGCCTTAAGCATAGACACTGTGTCTTCCCATATTAACAGGGACTTGATGAAATTAACGTCTAAATGACCCCTCACTTGCTCTAGTGCTCTTGGGAGGTGGTGATCTTTGGTGTATTTAAATACCCCGAAATTACCATCTCTTTTAAGGGTCTGAGCGGGTGGTGGAGCGGGTTAAGGCGTACCTGATATGCCAGTTGCTGGAAGGCTTCTGTGCTGGCTAGGGTTCGAGTCTCCTGGTGGGAAAGTGTTCTAAAGTTCTATACTTCACTCTCGTGTTTAGGAGAGTTGTGCCTTAAGCATAGACACTGTGTCTTCCCATATTAACAGGGACTTGATGAAATTAACGTCTAAATGACCCCTCACTTGCTCTAGTGCTCTTGGGAGGTGGTGATCTTTGGTGTATTTAAATACTCCGAAATTACCATCTCTTTTAAGGGTCTGAGCGGGTGGTTGAGCGGGTTAAGGCGTACATGTTATGCCAGTTCCTGGAAGGCTTCTGTGCTGGCTAGGGTTCGAGTCTCCTGGTGGGAAAGTGTTCTAAAGTTCTATACTTCACTCTCGTGTTTAGGAGAGTTGTGCCTTAAGCATAGACACTGTGTCTTCCCATATTAACAGGGACTTGATGAAATTAACGTCTAAATGACTCCTCACTTGCTCTAGTGCTCTTGGGAGGTGGTGATCTTTGGTGTATTTAAATACTCCGAAATTACCATCTCTTTTAAGGGTCTGAGCGGGTGGTGGAGCGGGTTAAGGCGTACCTGTTATGCCAGTTGCTGGAAGGCTTCTGTGCTGGCTAGGGTTCGAGTCTCCTGGTGGGAAAGTGTTCTAAAGTTCTATACTTCACTCTCGTGTTTAGGAGAGTTGTGCCTTAAGCATAGACACTGTGTCTTCCCATATTTACAGGGACTTGATGAAATTAACGTCTAAATGACCCCTCACTTGCTCTAGTGCTCTTGGGAGGTGGTGATCTTTGGTGTATTTAAATACTCCGAAATTACCATCTCTTTTAAGGGTCTGAGGGGGTGGTGGAGCGGGTTAAGGCGTACCTGTTATGCCAGTTGCTGGAAGGCTTCTGTGCTGGCTAGCGTTCGAGTCTCCTGGTGGGAAAGTGTTCTAAAGTGCTATACTTCACTCTCCTGTTTAGGAGAGTTGTGCCTTAAGCATAGACACTGTGTCTTCCCATATTAACAGGGACTTGATGAAATTAATGTCTCAATGACCCCTCACTTCCTCTAGTGCTCTTGGAAGGTGGTGATCTTTGGTGTATTTAAATACTCCGAAATTACCATCTCTTTTAAGGGTCTGAGTGGGTGGTGGAGCGGGTTAAGGCGTACCTGTTATGCCAGTTGCTGGAAGGCTTCTGTGCTGGCTAGGGTTCGAGTCTCCTGGTGGGAAAGTGTTCTAAAGTTCTATACTTCACTCTCGTGTTTAGGAGAGTTGTGCCTTAAGCATAGACACTGTGTCTTCCCATATTAACAGGGACTTGATGAAATTAACGTCTAAATGACCCCTCACTTGCTCTAGTGCTCTTGGGAGGTGGTGATCTTTGGTGTATTTAAATACTCCGAAATTACCATCTCTTTTAAGGGTCTGAGCGGGTGGTGGAGCGGGTTAAGGCGTACCTGTTATGCCAGTTGCTGGAAGGCTTCTGTGCTGGCTAGGGTTCGAGTCTCCTGGTGGGAAAGTGTTCTAAAGTTCTATACTTCACTCTCGTGTTTAGGAGAGTTGTGCCTTAAGCATAGACACTGTGTCTTCCCATATTAACAGGGACTTGATGAAATTAACGTCTAAATGACCCCTCACTTGCTCTAGTGCTCTTGGGAGGTGGTGATCTTTGGTGTATTTAAATACTCCGAAATTACCATCTCTTTTAAGGGTCTGAGCGGGTGGTGGAACGGGTTAAGGCGTACCTGTTATGCCAGTTGCTGGAAGGCTTCTGTGCTGGCTAGGGTTCGAGTCTCCTGGTGGGAAAGTGTTCTAAAGTTCTATACTTCACTCTCGTGTTTAGGAGAGTTGTGCCTTATATATATATATATATATATATATATATATATATATGCGAACAAGCCTGAATGGTCCCCAGGACAATATGCAACTGAAAACTCACACCCCAGAAGTGACTCGAACCCATACTCCCAGGAGCCACGCAACTGGTATGTACAAGACGCCTTAATCCACTTGACCATCACGACCGGACATATATATATATACATATATATATATATATATATATATATATATATATATATATATATATATATATATATATATATATATATATATATATATATATATATATATATATATATATATATATATATATATATATATATATATATATATATATATATATATATATATAATAAGCAGAACTTATTGGAGAAGGAGGAATGAATCGAGGCAATTACAGAAGCACCATACTGTCCCCCGAGCTTAAAGCGGCAGCTAAAAGCCTTCGTGAGAACAAGGAGATAGTTGTCAGGAGAGGTGACAAGTCGCCAATATATGTCATTCTTAAAAAAGACGAATATCTGGCGAAAATGAACATCATACTCTCTGACCAAACTAAGTTCCAAAGGGTAACGAAGGACACTACAGCCGAATTAAAAGCAAAGGTCAACAAACTGATCGAAGCTGTGAACGCCAAGAAATCCGGACTCCACCTGCCAAAGATCATTGGGGAATATAAACCTGGATATGCGTATGGAAATGTCAAGACACACAAGCCTGGAAACCCACTTCGGCCAATCATTAGCCAGATACCCACACCCACGTACAGACTGGCGAAGCGACTCAACGGCCTGCTGACTCCTTATGTTCCTTGCGCCTTCAGCCTGAAGTCTCCAAAGGAATTTGTTGACTTACTGTGGGGCACACGGGCCACAGGGATAAGAGCCTCGTTGGACGTAGAATCGCTGTTTACCAACGTACCTGTGGACGAGACAATCGGAATGATAGCCGACAGAGTGTATCGTGATCCAGCCTGTACTCCTCTTGACATACCAGAAAATATTCTGAGGAAACTACTCCAAGCTTGTACTAAAGAGGCACCCTTCTTGAGCCCGGATGGGCACATGTATAAGCAAGTAGATGGGGTCGCCATGGGTTCTCCCCTAGGTGTCCTGTTTGCAAACTTCTACATGGGTACCATCGAGCAAAAAGTCTTAGTCGACATGAACTTGAAACCGGCCATATACTGCAGGTATGTTGACGACATTTTTACACAGGTACCTGATGTCAGACATCTGCAGGAGCTGAAGGAGGCATTTGAGCAGAGTTCCGTGCTGCGTTTCACTTACGAGATGGAAAAGGATGGGAAGCTGCCCTTTCTAGATGTAACAGTCATGGAAAAGGGCGGAGGTTTCCACACTGCAGTCTACACTAAGGAAACAAACATAGGAATGTGCCTAAATGCCAACAGCGACTGCCCAGACAGGTACAAGAGGAGTGTTGTTAACGCATATGTCGACGGTGCTTGTCTTGTCTTGTCGAGCGGAGTCTTGAGGTGGGTAGAATATAGTTGTGCATTAATTGGCTGTTGATTGCTGGTGTTGACTTCTCAATGTGCAGTGCCTCGCAAACGTCAAGCCGTCTGCTATCGCTGTATCTATCGATGATTTCTGTGTTGTTTACTAGGATTTCTCTGGCGATGGTTTGGTTGTGGGAAGAGATTATATGTTCCTTAATGGAGCCCTGTTGCTTATGCATCGTTAAACGCCTAGAAAGAGATGTTGTTGTCTTACCTATATACTGGGTTTTTTGGAGCTTACAGTCCCCAAGTGGGCATTTGAAGGCATAGACGACGTTGGTCTCTTTTAAAGCGTTCTGCTTTGTGTCTGGAGAGTTTCTCATGAGTAGGCTGGCCGTTTTTCTGGTTTTATAGTAAATCGTCAGTTGTATCCTCTGATTTTTGTCTGTAGGGATAACGTTTCTATTAACAATATCTTTCAGGACCCTTTCCTCCGTTTTATGAGCTGTGGAGAGGAAGTTCCTGTAAAATAGTCTAAAAGGGGGTATAGGTGTTGAGTTAGTTGTCTCTTCAGAGGTTGCATGGCGTTTCACTTTCCTTCTTATGATGTCTTCGACGAAACCATTGGAGAAGCCGTTGTTGACTAGGACCTGCCTTACCCTACAGAGTTCTTCGTCGACTTGCTTCCATTCTGAGCTGTGGCTGAGAGCACCGTCGACATATGCGTTAACAACACTCCTCTTGTACCTGTCTGGGCAGTCGCTGTTGGCATTTAAGCACATTCCTATGTTCCTTTCCTTAGTGTAGACTGCAGTGTGGAAACCTCCGCTCTTTTCCATGACTGTTACATCTAGAAAGGGCAGCTTCCCATCCTTTTCCATCTCGTAAGTGAAGCGCAGCACGGAACTCTGCTCAAATGCCTCCTTCAGCTCCTGCAGATGTCTGACATCAGGTACCTGTGTAAAAATGTCGTCAACATACCTGCAGTATATGGCCGGTTTCAAGTTCATGTCGACTAAGACTTTTTGCTCGATTAGATTAAAATTTAGATTAGATTAGCTCGATTAAAATTAGAGAAAATATATTAATTCAGGTAAACTTGGCTTATTATGCAAATCGGGCCTTGCATAGTAGGCTGAGAAGTGCGTTCTGGCTACTAGGTACGACATATATATATATATATATATATATATATATATATATATATATATATATATATATATATATATATATATATGTCGTACCTAGTAGCCAGAACGCACTTCTCAGCCTACTATGCAAGGCCCGATTTGCATAATAAGCCAAGTTTTCCTGAATTAATATATTTTCTCTAATTTTTTTCTTATGAAATGATAAAGCTACCCATTTCATTATGTATGAGGTAAATTTTTTTTTATTGGAGTTAAAATTAACGTAGATATATGACCGAACCTAACCAACCCTACCTAACCTAACCTAACCTATCTTTATAGGTTAGGTTAGGTTAGGTAGCCGAAAAAGATAGGTTTGGTTAGGTTAGGTAGTCGAAAAACAATTAATTCATGAAAACTTGGCTTATTAGGCAAATTGGGCCTTGCATAGTAGGCTGAGAAGTGCGTTCTGGCTAATAGGTACGACATATATATATTTAATGTGACAGTAAAGCGTTGGTGTTCAGCTGTTTCAAAAGCTAGGGGCAGGGCCTCATCACATTATAGAAAAAAAAAGAGAAAAGCTGTAGCTTTCGTCTGTGGTAAGGTAATGGGAAGACACACAAAACACAAGTAAATTTAACAATAAAATTTTAATTACTCTAGAAAAACAAGACATGAATAAAGTTAAGCACATAAAATATGAAAGACAAGTCAACAAACAAAATAATATGAATAATCACTGGCAAATGAAAAGTTACGTTAAGACAAGTGAGTTACAGTGATAGCAAAATAAAGTATTAGTGGTGCTGGAATACCGGCTTCGAGCTGCCACCTCCCTTAGTACACGAAAGCCAAGGCTTAGTCTACCAGCGAGAGATGTCAACTGCTTGGAGCACTGAGATATTCTGACAATATTAGCGCACTGCAGCCCAGACGTCAACTTGTGGCGGAGGCGGAGGGCAGGTGCGACGGGACACCAGCCAATCAGCGACAGGCAGGCAAAGGATGAGCAGTTTTTTGTTTACGGTGGTGGTAGGTAGCAGGTGTCACTGTGTGCTGGGTACAATTTGCTCTCTTGGCAAAACGTTTTGGAGATACTTGGTGGACATATCTTCTATAGTATCTTGTGTACTGACGTACTTGTGAAGGGAAGAGCCGGCTCAATCTCTCTTGAAAGAGATTATCGTCACAACTCTCCCCCGAAGCCTGCAGTTCTGGAAGAAGTACGTCGTCATGTGGTGGAGTGATAGGTGGAGTTTCTTCTACTTCATAAACTCTGGAGAGGGCGTCGGCTATGATGTTGCCAGATCCCTGGTATAGCGGATCTCCAGGTTGAATTTCTGCAGTTATCAAGTCCATCGTAGAAGACGCTGGGTGTAGAAGTGGGCTTGCTGCAAGAAGTGTAGGGTGTTGTGGTCCGTGTTGATGGTAGACCGAGAACTTTTCAGGTATGGAGCAAAGTGCTGTAGATCCAGGATGATGAAGAGTAGCTCCTTGCCAATTGTTCCGTAGTTCCTTGTAGCTGTGGTCGCTGACAGGTGTATTCTCCTCGCCTCGTTGCTGTACTAGGTCACCCCCGATGCCGGTACCACTGGCGTCGACATGGAGGATGAAGGGCTTGGTGATATCTGACGAGGTGAGAGTAGAATTAGAATATGGCAAAGGAGCACTATTATGGTCCTGAAAATGGTTGGGAAGATCAGTAAGGATTTCTGAATTTGAAAGCGCTGACTTAGTGTCAGTGCTTTCGGGAGGAGAAGCAGGGAAGGTCTCACTGTAGACGTATGGCTCTTTAAAGGAAGAGTATAACGTCAAGACAGTGGGAGGAGTACCGTTATACAGCTTCAGGAGGTTGACGTGGCACAACTGGGTCTTCCACCGCCTATCTGGAGTCTCTAGAACGTAGTTATTGTTGTTTCTGCACTCCTTGATGCGGTAGGGTCCTGAAAACCTGTTTTGTAAAGGAGAACCTGGGATAGGAAAATAAGCAAGTACGAAGTCTCCCAGCTTAAATTTTCTTACTTTGCTGGTCTGGTCGTAATGAGTCTTCATCCTCTCCTGTGCTTTCAATAGATTATCTTGGGCAAAACTGTGGACTCTCTCTAGAATGTGTTGTAGGTTTTGAAGAAACTGGGGCACATTCTGATGCTCACTGAAGGTGGCATCACGTAGAGAGTCTTTGAAAGCCTTGAGGGGAGTACGGCACTTACGTCCGTAGAGCATCTCATAAGGAGATACTCCTAGGGACTCATTGGGAAGACTTCTATATATACACATTATCAGGTCGATTTGCTTATCCCAATCCTTAGAGGTTTCATTACAAAACTTCTTCAGGAGTGCTTTAATAGTCTGATGACTACGCTCAAGAGAACCCTGTGAAGCAGGATGATAGGGGCTGGACAATACCTGTTTGATGTTGAACTCCTCCAGTGTCCTCTTGAAGAGATCACTGGTGAAGTTGGTGCCACAGTCGCTCTGAACCTCCCTTGGAAATCCATACTGGGTGAAGATCTTCAATAAGTGTTTCACAACCGTAGCAGTCGTAATGTTCTTTACTGGAACTGCTATGGGGAATCTGGTGGTAGGACACAGGATGGTTAAGATATAGGCGTTACCTGAACTGGTCCGAGGTAAAGGACCAACACAGTCTATAATAAGTCTGTGGAAAGGTTCCGCAGGCACCTGTATGGGAATCAGAGGCGCTCTGGGAATAGAGATGTTCGGTTTACCTGCCATCTGACATGTATGACACTGTTTGACGTACTGTTTGACGCTATTTACCATACCTGGCCAGTAGTAGTCTTGACGGATTCCATGGTAAGTCTTGTTAAATCCGTAGTGGGAGAGTGCTCCGTGGGCCAGGTGTAGAATAGTGGGCCGCAGGCTGGCAGGAATCACTAGTTGTTCGACGTTGGCCCAATCGTCCTCCTCCTTTAGTTTACTGGGTCTATATCTGCGGTAGAGCAACTCGTTCTCTAGGAAGAACCCAGGAATACTGTCAGGTTGAGTCTCAGCCTGGAAAAATAATGGTGTCAAAGTAAGATCTTCCCTCTGTAACTTACGGAACTCCAACTTGGTCAGATTCGGGGGTAGTTTCTGAGGGTCTTGAGGGACAGCGGTAGCAGAAGAGTCAGCTGGCTGTGGTCGTGCGGCTTGTGCACGGGTGGTCACTAAAACCGGAGGAGAAACTTCATCACTTTCTTGAACCTTTGCTGGAACATACTTAAAAATAGGATTATCCATCACAGAGGTACACACCTGGGGTTTGTCCATGACGATCAGGTTGGTCGGTTGCAGGTCTTCTGCCAAGTCGTTGCCCAGGAGAAGTTGCACTCCAGGCATGGGAAAAGGCTTTTCCCTGATGGCGACTTGGACTTCTCCGCTCACGAAGGGACAATCCAGGTGGACTCTGGCGAGAGGATAAGGAGTGGTAGCAGTGAGGTCAGTGATGAAGACAGTTTCTCCGGTGTAGGCGATGTTGGGCACAGCCGACTTCAAGATAATCGATTGAAGAGCCGCTATGTCCCTCAAGATCTTCTATTTGAAACGTCCCTCCGGATTTGAACCGTTGGCAGAGACAGTTCCAGTATACAGGTGTTTACTGAAAAGAGAAAGATCATTAACATGAACACCAACATTCATCACAGGCTTACCGGACTTAGGAGGAGTTGGTTTGGGTTTTGGCGTTTCGGTGGTTCCTTTGTATTGAGACTTACCACATTTATCTATGGTATGTCCATAGAGTCTACAATACTTACAGTACAATTGCGAGCCAGCTTGATCGGTACTCACTTTCTCGTAACTGTACCACGACTTCTTACTGGAAGATGGTTCTGGTGTCAGCCGGTGGATGAGGCTGTAAGTGTCAGCCGACTTAGCACACTTTAGGTAGTCGGTTTCTTCTTTATCTGCTAAATATAGACGGACAGGAGGCGGCACACGCCTCAAGAATTCTTCAACTAGCATGAGGTTGACGAGTTCTGCAAAGGTAGAGACATGTGCTGCTTCCAGCCATTTCATAAAATATCTCCTTTTGGTATTAGCAAACTCGAGAAAGGTAGTGGTACTTGCCTTCAGGTGGTCACGGAATTTCCTTCGATAACTTTCGGTGGAGAGAAGGTAGGCGTCCAACACTGCTTGTTTCAGAGTCTGGTAGTCATTCTCAGACGCCAAAGTACTGAGTGTAACTGCAGCTCTACCTGTAAGATGTACTCTGAGAAGGGTGGCCTATTGGTTGGCAGGCCAACTAAGTTGATTAGCAAGGGTTTCAAAGGTGGTAAAAAACACATCAACTTCTGTTTCTACGAATGGTGGCATTAACTTACTTGCATGTGATATATTGAAACTGATGGGAAGATTGGCGGTAGCTTGCTGGCGTTGAGCGAGGTGTAAAGTTTCCAACACGAATTCTCGTTGACGACATTCCATAGTCAAAGTTGCTTGTTGTTTGTCATATTCGTGTTGGATCTCCAATTGGCGTTGTTTTGTTTCAAGCTGTACTCGTTCCCGCTCACGGAGTAGTGCAACCTCATGTTCTTGTTCTTCTTTCCTCAAGGCAGTTTCACGTTCCTTGAGGGCGATTTCACGTTCCTTGAGGGCGATTTCACATTCCTTGAGGGCGATTTCACGTTCTTGTTCTTCCTTCCTCAAGGCAGCCTCACGTTCTTGTTCTTCCTTTCGTATGGCAGCTGCTCGTTCTTGTTGCTCGAGGGCTTCTCTTTGCATGGCAGCTGCTTCCCTTTGCTGCTCGCGTTCAATCTTGGCCAGCTCTACTTTGAGTTTCATCGTTGCCAAATCAGTTTTATCTGCAATAAAGTAAGTTTCGTGAGTTTCAGAGTCTATCTTACCTTGCTCTAAGAAATGATCCAGTAACAGGTTATGTATTTCACTATTGTTGGCTTGGTAGGGAACTGTTAGTTGATACTCATGTGCAAGAGTTTGTAATTCAGCCCTCTTGGCATGATTTAAAGTCCCTATTGCACCTGCTGGATCTGCACGGAAAGCTTGGAGACGAAACATGGTGAAATTAGCAAATAAATGCACAACGAATATACTGTTGTGATATGGTGAATGTCAGAAACAGAACAACGTGGCAACTGGTACCTATCCTGTGGAATCTTTAACAATTAATGTTACTTACAAGATGATAAATGATTAATTAAATCAAGGTCGCAGGAAATCTTGTACCCGGTACTCATGTAAGAGGATAAGGGCAAGAAAATCCTACTAAACAAGCGTAGCTGAGTTTCTAAAACAAATAAAACAGTTAATTGCCTCAAAAGTAAAATGGGTAGTCCAAGAATGTAGGCATACATTGCCGAGTCTCTATAGGACATAAGCAAGTTTTCCCGCTTAAATTAATATGATACCTACAGAATTAGCAAACTTTTGTGCTCTGAAAAAGAAAGCTAATTCCCTACCAAGGTAAATATCATCATCTCTGACCGACGTGTAGGGGTGCAAGGTGTCAACTGGTGACGAGAACTGCTGCTGAGGTCCCAATTCAGCAACTAAAGTTCGTGCTAGAGGAACTATGGCCCTCTTTATCCTCCTACTGTCAGATTGCAGAAGATTAGGTGCACTTGACCCGGGGACAGACCACAGTACCAGGGTACCAATATGATGATCTGTCAAAAATATGAGAAATATCCTAGGGACAAAAGATGGTAAACACGAGTAATAACACGGAGGGAGAGATGACCAATTAAGAGAATGACTGAGGCCTACAGTCACCACGTAATCCAAAGTTGTCTCACCTTCACCATATGCTACTCTCGGAATGCACAATACACACAGCACCATATGAAAATAAAATTGAATATGAAAAATAGTAAAAAGCTACGTTACCAAAGCCAAATACGCTAACCATAAATTTACTACTTGGCACCAGTACCTGAGTGAAGCTCCCGGACAGGCCCCCACGTTAATGTGACGGTAAAGCGTTGGTGTTCAGCTGTTTCAAAAGCTAGGGGCAGGGCCTCGTCACATTATAGAAAAAAAAGAGAAAAGCTGGAGCTTTCGTCTGTGGTAAGGTAATGGGAAGACACACAAAACACAAGTAAATTTAACAATGAAATTTTAATTACTCTAGAAAAACAAGACATGAATAAAGTTAAGCACATAAAATATGAAAGACAAGTCAACAAACAAAATAATATGAATAATCACTGGCAAATGAAAAGTTACGTTAAGACAAGTGAGTTACAGTGATAGCAAAATAAAGTATTAGTGGTGCTGGAATACTGGCTTCGAGCTGCCACCTTCCTTAGTACACGAAAGCCAAGGCTTAGTCTACCAGCGAGAGATGTCAACTGCTTGGAGCACTGAGATATTCTGACAATATTAGCACACTGCAGCCCAGACGTCAACTTGTGGCGGAGGCGGAGGGCAGGTGCGACGGGACACCAGCCAATCAGCGACAGGCAGGCAAAGGATGAGCAGTTTTTTGTTTACGGTGGTGGTAGGTAGCAGGTGTCACTGTGTGCTGGGTACGATTTGCTCTCTGAGCAAAACGTTTTGGAGATACTGGGAGGACGTATCTTCTATAGTATCTTGTGTATTGACGTACTTGTGAAGGGAAGAGCAGGCTCAATCTCTCTTGAAAGAGATTATCGTCACAATATATATATATATATATATATATATATATATATATATATATATATATATATATATATATATGTATATATATATATACATATATATATATATATATATATATATATATATATATATATATATATATATATATATATATATATATATATATATATATATATATATATGTCGTACCTAGTAGCCAGAACGCACTTCTCAGCCTACTATGCAAGGTCCAATTTGCCTAATAAGCCAAGTTTTCCTAAATTAATATATTTTCTCTAATTTTTTTCTTGTGAAATGATAAAGCTACCCATTTCATTATGTATGAGGTCAATTTTTTTTTATTGGAGTTAAAATTAACGTAGATATATGACCGAACCTAACAACCCTACCTAACCTAACCTAACCTATCTCTATAGGTTAGGTTCGGTTAGGTAGCCGAAAAAGTTAGGTTAGGTTAGGTTAGGTCGTCGAAAAACAATTAATTCATGAAAACTTGGCTTATTAGGCAAATTGGGCCTTGCATAGTAGGCTGAGAAGTGCGTTCTGGCTACTAGGTACGACATATATATATATATATATGTCGTACCTAGTAGCCAGAACGCACTTGTCAGCCTACTATGCAAGGCCTGATTTGCCTACTAAGCCAAGTTTTCATGAATTAATAGTTTTTCGGCAACCTAACCTACCTAACCTAACCTAACCTAACTTTTTCCGCTACCTAACCTAACCTAACCTATAAAGATAGGTTAGGTTAGGTTAGGTAGGGTTGGTTAGGTTCGGTCATATATCTACGTTAATTTTAACTCTAATAAAAAAAATTGACCTCATACATAATGAAATGGGTAGCTTTATCATTTCATCAGAAAAAAATTAGAGAAAATATATTAATTCAGGAAAACTTGGCTTATTAGGCAAATCGGGCCTTGAATAGTAAGCCGAGAAGTGCGTTCTGGCTACTAGGTACGACATATATATATATATATATATATATATATATATATATATATATATATATATATATATATATATATATATATATATATATATATATATTTATATATGTATATATATATATATATATATATATATATATATATGTCGTACCTAGTAGCCAGAACGCACTTCTCAGCCTACTATGCAAGGCCCGATTTGCCTAATAACCCAAGTTTTCATGAATTAATGCTTTTTCGACTACCTAACCTACCTAACCTAACCTAACCTAACTTTTCCGGCTACCTAACCTAACCTAACCTATAAAGATAGGTTATGTTAGGTTAGGTAGGGTTGGTTAGGTTCGGTCATATATCTACGTTAATTTTAACTCCAATAAAAAAAAATTGACCTCATACATAATGAAATGGGTAGCTTTATCATTTCATAAGAAAAAAATTAGAAAAAATATATTAATTCAGGAAAACTTTGCTTATTAGGCAAATCGGGCCTTGAATAGTAGGCCAAAAAGTGAGTTCTGGCTACTAGGTACGACATATATATATATATATATATATATATATGTCGTACCTAGTAGCCAGAACTCACTTTTCAGCCTACTATGCAAGGCCCGATTTGCCTAATAAGCCAAGTTTTCCTGAATTAATATATTTTCTCTAATTTTTTTCTTATGAAATGATAAAGCTACCCATTTCATTATGTATGAGGTCAATTGTTTTTTATTGGAGATAAAATTAACGTAGATATATGACCGAACCTAACCAACCCTACCTAACCTAACCTAACCAATCTTTATAGGTTAGGTTAGGTTAGGTAGCCGAAAAAGTTAGGTTAGGTTAGGTTAGGTAGGTTAGGTAGTCGAAAAACAATTAATTCATGAAAACTTGGCTTATTAGGCAAATCGGGCCTTGCATAGTAGGCTGAGAAGTGAGTTCTGGCTACTAGGTACGACATATATATATATATATATATATATATATATATATATATATATATATATATATATATATATATATATATATATATATATATGTCGTACCTAGTAGCCAGAACGTCGTACTCGGCCTGCTATGCAAGGCCCGATTTGCCTAATAAGCCAAGTTTTCCTGAATTAATATATTTTCTCTTTTTTTTTCTCATGAAATGATAAAGCTACCCATTTCATTATGTATGAGATCAATTTTTGCTTGTTGCTGTTAAAATTAACGTAGATATATGACCGAACCTTACCTAACCTAACCTAACCTATCTTTATAGGTTAGGTTAGGTTAGGTAGCCGAAAAAGTTAGGTTAAGTTAGGTTAGGTAGGTTAGGTAGTCGAAAAACAATTAATTCATGAAAACTTGGCTTATTAGGCAACTATGCAAGGCCCGATTTGCATAATAAGCCAAGTTTTCCTGAATTAATATATTTTCTCTAATTTTTTTCCTATGAAATGATAAAGCTACCCATTTCATTATGTATGAGGTAAATTTTTTTTATTGGAGTTAAAATTAACGTAGAAATATGACCGAACCTAACCAACCCTACCTAACCTAACCTAACCTATCTTAATAGGTTAGGTAGCCAAAAAAGTTAGGTTAGGTAGTCGAAAAACAATTAATTCATGAAAACTTGGCTTATTAGGCAAATCGGGCCTTGCATAGTAGGCTGAGAAGTGCGTTCTGGCTACTAGGTGCGACATATATATATATATATATATATATATGTCGTACCTAATAGCCAGAACGCACTTCTCAGCCAACTATGCAAGGCCCGATTTGCCTAATAAACCAAGTTTTCCTGAATTAATATATTTTTTCTAATTTTTTCCTTATGAAGTGATAAAGCTACCCATTTCATTATGTATGAGGTCAATTTTTTTTTATTGAAGTTAAAATTAACGTAGATATATGACCGAACCTAACCAACCCTACCTAACCTAACCTAACCTATCTCTATTGGTTAGGTTAGGTTAGGTAGCAGAAAAAGTTAGGATAGGTTAGGTTAGGTAGGTTAGGTAGTCGAAAAAACATTAATTCATGAAAACTTGGCTTATTAGGCAAATTGGGCCATGCATAGTTGGCTGAGAAGTGCGTTCTGGCTATTAGGTACGACATATATATATATATATATATATATATATATATATATATATATATATATATATATATATATATATATATATATATATAACTTTAGAACACTTTCCCACCAGGAGACTCGAACCCTAGCCAGCACAGAAGCCTTCCAGCAACTGGCATAACAGGTACGCCTTAACCCTCTCCACCACCGCTCAGACCCTTAAAAGAGATGGTAATTTCGGAGTATTTAAATACCCCAAAGATCAACACCTCCCAAGAGCACCAGAGCAAGTGAGGGGTCATTTAGACGTTAATTTCATCAAGTCCCTGTTAATATGGGAAGACACAGTGTCTCTGCTTAAGGCACAACTCTCCTAAACACGAGAGTGAAGTATACAACTTTAGAACACTTTCCCACCAGGAGACTCGAACCCTAGCCAGCACAGAAGCCTTCCAGCAACTGGCATAACAGGTACGCCTTAACCCTCTCCACCACCGCTCAGACCCTTAAAAGAGATGGTAATTTCGGAGTATTTAAGTACCCCAAAGATCAACACCTCCCAAGAGCACCAGAGCAAGTGAGGGGTCATTTAGACGTTAATTTCATCAAGTCCCTGTTAATATGGGAAGACACAGTGTCTCTGCTTAAGGCACAACTCTCCTAAACACGAGAGTTAAGTATACAACTTTAGAACACTTTCCCACCAGGAGACTCGAACCGTAGCCAGCACAGAAGCCTTCCAGCAACTGGCATAACAGGTACGCCTTAACCCTCTCCACCACCGCTCAGACCCTTAAAAGAGATGGTAATTTCGGAGTATTTAAATACCCCAAAGATCAACACCTCCCAAGAGCACCAGAGCAAGTGAGGGGTCATTTAGACGTTAATTTCATCAAGTCCCTGTTAATATGGGAAGACACAGTGTCTCAGCTTAAGGCACAACTCTCCTAAACACGAGAGTTAAGTATACAACTTTAGAACACTTTCCCACCAGGAGACTCGAACCCTAGCCAGCACAGAAGCCTTCCAGCAACTGGCATAACAGGTACGCCTTAACCCTCTCCACCACCGCTCAGACCCTTAAAAGAGATGGTAATTTCGGAGTATTTAAATACCCCAAAGATCAACACCTCCCAAGAGCACCAGAGCAAGTGAGGGGTCATTTAGACGTTAATTTCATCAAGTCCCTGTTAATATGGGAAGACACAGTGTCTCTGCTTAAGGCACAACTCTCCTAAACACGAGAGTTAAGTATACAACTTTAGAACACTTTCCCACCAGGAGACTCGAACCCTAGCCAGCACAGAAGCCTTCCAGCAACTGGCATAACAGGTACGCCTTAACCCTCTCCACCACCGCTCAGACCCTTAAAAGAGATGGTAATTTCGGAGTATTTAAATACCCCAAAGATCAACACCTCCCAAGAGCACCAGAGCAAGTGAGGGGTCATTTTGACGTTAATTTCATCAAGTCCCTGTTAATATGGGAAGACACAGTGTCTCTGCTTAAGGCACAACTCTCCTAAACACGAGAGTTAAGTATACAACTTTAGAACACTTTCCCACCAGGAGACTCGAACCCTAGCCAGCACAGAAGCCTTCCAGCAACTGGCATAACAGGTACGCCTTAACCCTCTCCACCACCGCTCAGACCCTTAAAAGAGATGGTAATTTCGGAGTATTTAAATACCCCAAAGATCAACACCTCCCAAGAGCACCAGAGCAAGTGAGGGGTCATTTAGACGTTAATTTCATCAAGTCCCTGTTAATATGGGAAGACACAGTGTCTCTGCTTAAGGCACAACTCTCCTAAACACGAGAGTTAAGTATACAACTTTAGAACACTTTCCCACCAGGAGACTCGAACCCTAGCCAGCACAGAAGCCTTCCAGCAACTGGCATAACAGGTACGCCTTAACCCTCTCCACCACCGCTCAGACCCTTAAAAGAGATGGTAATTTCGGAGTATTTAAATACCCCAAAGATCAACACCTCCCAAGAGCACCAGAGCAAGTGAGGGGTCATTTAGACGTTAATTTCATCAAGTCCCTGTTAATATGGGAAGACACAGTGTCTCTGCTTAAGGCACAACTCTCCTAAACACGAAAGTTAAGTATACAACTTTAGAACACTTTCCCACCAGGAGACTCGAACCCTAGCCAGCACAGAAGCCTTCCAGCAACTGGCATAACAGGTACGCCTTAACCCTCTCCACCACTGCTCAGACCCTTAAAAGAGATGGTAATTTCGGAGTATTTAAATACCCCAAAGATCAACACCTCCCAAGAGCACCAGAGCAAGTGAGCGGTCATTTAGACGTTAATTTCATCAAGTCCCTGTTAATATGGGAAGACACAGTGTCTCTGCTTAAGGCACAACTCTCCTAAACACGAGAGTTAAGTATACAACTTTAGAACACTTTCCCACCAGGAGACTCGAACCCTAGCCAGCACAGAAGCCTTCCAGCAACTGGCATAACAGGTACGCCTTAACCCTCTCCACCACCGCTCAGACCCTTAAAAGAGATGGTAATTTCGGAGTATTTAAATACCCCAAAGATCAACACCTCCCAAGAGCACCAGAGCAAGTGAGGGGTCATTTAGACGTTAATTTCATCAAGTCCCTGTTAATATGGGAAGACACAGTGTCTCTGCTTAAGGCACAACTCTCCTAAACACGAGAGTTAAGTATACAACTTTAGAACACTTTCCCACCAGGAGACTCGAACCCTAGCCAGCACAGAAGCCTTCCAGCAACTGGCATAACAGGTACGCCTTAACCCTCTCCACCACCGCTCAGACCCTTAAAAGAGATGGTAATTTCGGAGTATTTAAATGCCCCAAAGATCAACACCTCCCAAGAGCACCAGAGCAAGTGAGGGGTCATTTAGACGTTAATTTCATCAAGTCCCTGTTAATATGGGAAGACACAGTGTCTCTGCTTAAGGCACAACTCTCCTAAACACGAGAGTTAAGTATACAACTTTAGAACACTTTCCCACCAGGAGACTCGAACCCTAGCCAGCACAGAAGCCTTCCAGCAACTGGCATAACAGGTACGCCTTAACCCTCTCCACCACCGCTCAGACCCTTAAAAGAGATGGTAATTTCGGAGTATTTAAATACCCCAAAGATCAACACCTCCCAAGAGCACCAGAGCAAGTGAGGGGTCATTTAGACGTTAATTTCATCAAGTCCCTGTTAATATGGGAAGACACAGTGTCTCTGCTTAAGGCACAACTCTCCTAAACACGAAAGTTATGTATACAACTTTAGAACACTTTCCCACCAGGAGACTCGAACCCTAGCCAGCACAGAAGCCTTCCAGCAACTGGCATAACAGGTACGCCTTAACCCTCTCCACCACTGCTCAGACCCTTAAAAGAGATGGTAATTTCGGAGTATTTAAATACCCCAAAGATCAACACCTCCCAAGAGCACCAGAGCAAGTGAGCGGTCATTTAGACGTTAATTTCATCAAGTCCCTGTTAATATGGGAAGACACAGTGTCTCTGCTTAAGGCACAACTCTCCTAAACACGAGAGTTAAGTATACAACTTTAGAACACTTTCCCACCAGGAGACTCGAACCCTAGCCACCACAGAAGCCTTCCAGCAACTGGCATAACAGGTACGCCTTAACCCTCTCCACCACCGCTCAGACCCTTGAAAGAGATGGTAATTTCGGAGTATTTAAATACCCCAAAGATCAACACCTCCCAAGAGCACCAGAGCAAGTGAGGGGTCATTTAGACGTTAATTTCATCAAGTCCCTGTTAATATGGGAAGACACAGTGTCTCTGCTTAAGGCACAACTCTCCTAAACACGAGAGTTAAGTATACAACTTTAGAACACTTTCCCACCAGGAGACTCGAACCCTAGCCAGCACAGAAGCCTTCCAGCAACTGGCATAACAGGTACGCCTTAACCCTCTCCACCACCGCTCAGACCCTTAAAAGAGATGGTAATTTCGGAGTATTTAAATGCCCCAAAGATCAACACCTCCCAAGAGCACCAGAGCAAGTGAGGGGTCATTTAGACGTTAATTTCATCAAGTCCCTGTTAATATGGGAAGACACAGTGTCTCTGCTTAAGGCACAACTCTCCTAAACACGAGAGTTAAGTATACAACTTTAGAACACTTTCCCACCAGGAGACTCGAACCCTAGCCAGCACAGAAGCCTTCCAGCAACTGGCATAACAGGTACGCCTTAACCCTCTCCACCACCGCTCAGAACCTTAAAAGAGATGGTAATTTCGGAGTATTTAAATACCCCAAAGATCAACACCTCCCAAGAGCACCAGAGCAAATGAGGGGTCATTTAGACGTTAATTTCATCAAGTCCCTGTTAATATGGGAAGACACAGTGTCTCTGCTTAAGGCACAACTCTCCTAAACACGAGAGTTAAGTATACAACTTTAGAACACTTTCCCACCAGGAGACTCGAACCCTAGCCAGCACAGAAGCCTTCCAGCAACTGGCATAACAGGTACGCCTTAACCCTCTCCACCACCGCTCAGACCCTTAAAAGAGATGGTAATTTCGGAGTATTTAAATACCCCAAAGATCAACACCTCCCAAGAGCACCAGAGCAAGTGAGGGGTCATTTAGACGTTAATTTCATCAAGTCCCTGTTAATATGGGAAGACACAGTGTCTCTGCTTAAGGCACAACTCTCCTAAACACGAGAGTTAAGTATACAACTTTAGAACACTTTCCCACCAGGAGACTCGAACCCTAGCCAGCACAGAAGCCTTCCAGCAACTGGCATAACAGGTACGCCTTAACCCTCTCCACCACCGCTCAGACCCTTAAAAGAGATGGTAATTTCGGAGTATTTAAATACCCCAAAGATCAACACCTCCCAAGAGCACCAGAGCAAGTGAGGGGTCATTTAGACGTTAATTTCATCAAGTCCCTGTTAATATGGGAAGACACAGTGTCTCTGCTTAAGGCACAACTCTCCTAAACACGAGAGTTAAGTATACAACTTTAGAACACTTTCCCACCAGGAGACTCGAACCCTAGCCAGCACAGAAGCCTTCCAGCAACTGGCATAACAGGTACGCCTTAACCCTCTCCACCACCGCTCAGACCCTTAAAAGAGATGGTAATTTCGGAGTATTTAAATACCCCAAAGATCAACACCTCCCAAGAGCACCAGAGCAAGTGAGGGGTCATTTAGACGTTAATTTCATCAAGTCCCTGTTAATATGGGAAGACACAGTGTCTCTGCTTAAGGCACAACTCTCCTAAACACGAGAGTTAAGTATACAACTTTAGAACACTTTCCCACCAGGAGACTCGAACCCTAGCCAGCACAGAAGCCTTCCAGCAACTGGCATAACAGGCACGCCTTAACCCTCTCCACCACCGCTCAGACCCTTAAAAGAGATGGTAATTTCGGAGTATTTAAATACCCCAAAGATCAACACCTCCCAAGAGCACCAGAGCAAATGAGGGGTCATTTAGACGTTAATTTCATCAAGTCCCTGTTAATATGGGAAGACACAGTGTCTCTGCTTTAGGCACAACTCTCCTAAACACGAGAGTTAAGTATACAACTTTAGAACACTTTCCCACCAGGAGACTCGAACCCTAGCCAGCACAGAAGCCTTCCAGCAACTGGCATAACAGGTACGCCTTAACCCTCTCCACCACCGCTCAGACCCTTAAAAGAGATGGTAATTTCGGAGTATTTAAATACCCCAAAGATCAACACCTCCCAAGAGCACCAGAGCAAGTGAGGGGTCATTTAGACGTTAATTTCATCAAGTCCCTGTTAATATGGGAAGACACAGTGTCTCTGCTTAAGGCACAACTCTCCTAAACACGAGAGTTAAGTATACAACTTTAGAACACTTTCCCACCAGGAGACTCGAACCCTAGCCAGCACAGAAGCCTTCCAGCAACTGGCATAACAGGTACGCCTTAACCCTCTCCACCACCGCTCAGACCCTTAAAAGAGATGGTAATTTCGGAGTATTTAAATACCCCAAAGATCAACACCTCCCAAGAGCACCAGAGCAAGTGAGGGGTCATTTAGACGTTAATTTCATCAAGTCCCTGTTAATATGGGAAGACACAGTGTCTCGGCTTAAGGCACAACTCTCCTAAACACGAGAGTTAAGTATACAACTTTAGAACACTTTCCCACCAGGAGACTCGAACCCTAGCCAGCACAGAAGCCTTCCAGCAACTGGCATAACAGGTACGCCTTAACCCTCTCCACCACCACTCAGACCCTTAAAAGAGATGGTAATTTCGGAGTATTTAAATACCCCAAAGATCAACACCTCCCAAGAGCACCAGAGCAAGTGAGGGGTCATTTAGACGTTAATTTCATCAAGTCCCTGTTAATATGGGAAGACACAGTGTCTCTGCTTAAGGCACAACTCTCCTAAACACGAGAGTTAAGTATACAACTTTAGAACACTTTCCCACCAGGAGACTCGAACCCTAGCCAGCACAGAAGCCTTCCAGCAACTGGCATAACAGGTACGCCTTAACCCTCTCCACCACCGCTCAGACCCTTAAAAGAGATGGTAATTTCGGAGTATTTAAATACCCCAAAGATCAACACCTCCCAAGAGCACCAGAGCAAGTGAGGGGTCATTTAGACGTTAATTTCATCAAGTCCCTGTTAATATGGGAAGACACAGTGTCTCTGCTTAAGGCACAACTCTCCTAAACACGAGAGTTAAGTATACAACTTTAGAACACTTTCCCACCAGGAGACTCGAACCCTAGCCAGCACAGAAGCCTTCCAGCAACTGGCATAACAGGTACGCCTTAACCCTCTCCACCACCGCTCAGACCCTTAAAAGAGATGGTAATTTCGGAGTATTTAAATACCCCAAAGATCAACACCTCCCAAGAGCACCAGAGCAAGTGAGGGGTCATTTAGACGTTAATTTCATCAAGTCCCTGTTAATATGGGAAGACACAGTGTCTCTGCTTATGGCACAACTCTCCTAAACACGAGAGTTAAGTATACAACTTTAGAACACTTTCCCACCAGGAGACTCGAACCCTAGCCAGCACAGAAGCCTTCCAGCAACTGGCATAACAGGTACGCCTTAACCCTCTCCACCACCGCTCAGACCCTTAAAAGAGATGGTAATTTCGGAGTATTTAAATACCCCAAAGATCAACACCTCCCAAGAGCACCAGAGCAAGTGAGGGGTCATTTAGACGTTAATTTCATCAAGTCCCTGTTAATATGGGAAGACACAGTGTCTCTGCTTAAGGCACAACTCTCCTAAACACGAGAGTTAAGTATACAACTTTAGAACACTTTCCCACCAGGAGACTCGAACCCTAGCCAGCACAGAAGCCTTCCAGCAACTGGCATAACAGGCACGCCTTAACCCTCTCCACCACCGCTCAGACCCTTAAAAGAGATGGTAATTTCGGAGTATTTAAATACCCCAAAGATCAACACCTCCCAAGAGCACCAGAGCAAGTGAGGGGTCATTTAGACGTTAATTTCATCAAGTCCCTGTTAATATGGGAAGACACAGTGTCTCTGCTTAAGGCACAACTCTCCTAAACACGAGAGTTAAGTATACAACTTTAGAACACTTTCCCACCAGGAGACTCGAACCCTAGCCAGCACAGAAGCCTTCCAGCAACTGGCATAACAGGTACGCCTTAACCCTCTCCACCACCGCTCAGACCCTTAAAAGAGATGGTAATTTCGGAGTATTTAAATACCCCAAAGATCAACACCTCCCAAGAGCACCAGAGCAAGTGAGGGGTCATTTAGACGTTAATTTCATCAAGTCCCTGTTAATATGGGAAGACACAGTGTCTCTGCTTAAGGCACAACTCTCCTAAACACGAGAGTTAAGTATACAACTTTAGAACACTTTCCCACCAGGAGACTCGAACCCTAGCCAGCACAGAAGCCTTCCAGCAACTGGCATAACAGGTACGCCTTAACCCTCTCCACCACCGCTCAGACCCTTAAAAGAGATGGTAATTTCGGAGTATTTAAATACCCCAAAGATCAACACCTCCCAAGAGCACCAGAGCAAGTGAGGGGTCATTTAGACGTTAATTTCATCAAGTCCCTGTTAATATGGGAAGACACAGTGTCTCTGCTTAAGGCACAACTCTCCTAAACACGAGAGTTAAGTATACAACTTTAGAACACTTTCCCACCAGGAGACTCGAACCCTAGCCAGCACAGAAGCCTTCCAGCAACTGGCATAACAGGTACGCCTTAACCCTCTCCACCACCGCTCAGACCCTTAAAAGAGATGGTAATTTCGGAGTATTTAAATACCCCAAAGATCAACACCTCCCAAGAGCACCAGAGCAAGTGAGGGGTCATTTAGACGTTAATTTCATCAAGTCCCTGTTAATATGGGAAGACACAGTGTCTCTGCTTAAGGCACAACTCTCCTAAACACGAGAGTTAAGTATACAACTTTAGAACACTTTCCCACCAGGAGACTCGAACCCTAGCCAGCACAGAAGCCTTCCAGTAACTGGCATAACAGGTACGCCTTAACCCTCTCCACCACCGCTCAGACCCTTAAAAGAGATGGTAATTTCGGAGTATTTAAATACCCCAAAGATCAACACCTCCCAAGAGCACCAGAGCAAGTGAGGGGTCATTTAGACGTTAATTTCATCAAGTCCCTGTTAATATGGGAAGACACAGTGTCTCTGCTTAAGGCACAACTCTCCTAAACACGAGAGTTAAGTATACAACTTTAGAACACTTTCCCACCAGGAGACTCGAACCCTAGCCAGCACAGAAGCCTTCCAGCAACTGGCATAACAGGTACGCCTTAACCCTCTCCACCACCGCTCAGACCCTTAAAAGAGATGGTAATTTCGGAGTATTTAAATACCCCAAAGATCAACACCTCCCAAGAGCACCAGAGCAAGTGAGGGGTCATTTAGACGTTAATTTCATCAAGTCCCTGTTAATATGGGAAGACACAGTGTCTCTGCTTAAGGCACAACTCTCCTAAACACGAGAGTTAAGTATACAACTTTAGAACACTTTCCCACCAGGAGACTCGAACCCTAGCCAGCACAGAAGCCTTCCAGCAACTGGCATAACAGGTACGCCTTAACCCTCTCCACCACCGCTCAGACCCTTAAAAGAGATGGTAATTTCGGAGTATTTAAATACCCCAAAGATCAACACCTCCCAAGAGCACCAGAGCAAGTGAGGGGTCATTTAGACGTTAATTTCATCAAGTCCCTGTTAATATGGGAAGACACAGTGTCTCTGCTTAAGGCACAACTCTCCTAAACACGAGAGTTAAGTATACAACTTTAGAACACTTTCCCACCAGGAGACTCGAACCCTAGCCAGCACAGAAGCCTTCCAGCAACTGGCATAACAGGTACGCCTTAACCCTCTCCACCACCGCTCAGACCCTTAAAAGAGATGGTAATTTCGGAGTATTTAAATACCCCAAAGATCAACACCTCCCAAGAGCACCAGAGCAAGTGAGGGGTCATTTAGACGTTAATTTCATCAAGTCCCTGTTAATATGGGAAGACACAGTGTCTCTGCTTAAGGCACAACTCTCCTAAACACGAGAGT
>NC_091176.1:42413164-42433148 GCF_040958095.1 Procambarus clarkii | reverse complement strand
TCATTGAAACTCCCACGTGTAACATTTCCAAAGCATCCGGCATGGGAAAAGTATTGCAGAAATGTAAACTTATTGTTTGGGATGAATGCACAATGGCCCACAAAAAATCGCTCTAGGCTCTTGATCAATCATTGTAAGGTTTGTGTGGAAACATCAGACCATTTGGGAACGCATTAATATTGCTTGCAGGAGATTTCAGGCAAATATTATCTGTAATTCCTTGATACAAGTCCGTCGACACTGTTGAGGAGATGATGTTGAGGAAGCAGATGAAGCGGTTAGTTATCCAACAGAATTTTTTAATTCACTCGATCTGCCTGGGATACCATCACGCGTACGGCAATTGAAAATCTGCGTGCCAATTATCATGTTGTGAAATATCAACCAGCTAAAGCTTTGCAACGCCACGCGCCTTGCAGTAAAAAAATTATCAGCGACGCGTAGAAGCAGCAATCTTGACAGGACCTTTGAAAGGTGAAGATGTCCTCATTCCTCGCATTCCTATGATTCCAACTGATATGGCATTTCAATTTAATATATTGTAATTTCCAATTCGATTGGCGTTTGCAATCACCATCAACAAAGCTCGGGGCCAATCTCTAGGATTGTGCAGTTTACATCTAGACACAGAATGCTTCTCATAGGGACAATTATGTGTGCGTGTTCTAGAGTCGGCAAACCAGACAATCTTTATATCTCCACAGAAAATGGAACAACAAAACATATTGTATACACACAAGCATTGTGAAATTAAACATTTTAGACTCGTGCGCTTTCTTCTTTCTTTCTTTTCCATTTAACCAGACTGAGCCACAGCAACGCGTGGTAGGTACAGCTTGTATATAAATAAAAATAGAAATGTTCGTTTGTTCAAAATCGCTTATCTCTGAAAAGTCTTCACCGATTGCTTTGAAATTTTCACACAACGTTCCATTCGCATCCAGCCAGGTTTTTATATACATACTATATAGATGTCACGTCTGTGACAGTAAAAAAAACATGCTTTTTCTAAAAAAACTGTTTTTCATGTGAGGAAAATCTTCGAAACCTCTTTACCGATTGGTTTGAAATTTTGACACAACGTTGCATTCGAATAGGCGCGTCTTTTTATATATCTACTATATACATGCCTCACCTGTGACAGGAAAAACATGTTTTTTTTTAAACAGTGCCATCTGTTGGACGCAAGAGCAACACACTGTAATCAGCGTTGCTTTCGAATAGGCACGTCTTTTTATATACCTACTATTAGATGCCACCCCTGTGATGGGTAAAAACATGCGTTTTTGAAAAACAGCGCCATCTGTTGCATATAATAGCAACTTTCACGCTATACTAAATATGTCACGAATTCCATTTCAATGTTTCCGATTGCATTGATATTTTTTTTATAGATTTCGTTTAATTTTATTTTTTATTGAATTATTTTGTGTGACATTGTGTTGGAATTGAGCTGTGTTGTTTACCATACCGTTCATTTCGTAAGTATAAGTATAGGTGCCACACCTGTGACAGGTAAAACTATGCTTTTCTTGAAAACAGCACCATCTGTTGCATGTAAGAGCAACACACATGCTATATTAAATATGTTACAATTCCATTTCAATGTTTCTGATTGCATTGATCAATTGAATTTTCATAGATTTTGATTTATTTTCATTTTGATTTAATTGTTTTGTGTGAATTGCATGGGAATTCAGCTGTGTTGTTTACCATACCGTCATTTCGTGAGTATAGTTTATTTTTTTATTTTTTCGTATTTTCAATTCATTTTTAACTGTATTTCTTATACTTCAGTGATGGGAACATCAGATCACTTGATGTTCCGAATTTTCTGATGGGAACATCAGACTATTTGGGAAGGCATCGGAACGAGGAAGTGGGGAAATGGTGGCGATGATGACGGGACGGAAGTGAGAGATGGTGGGGAGGGCGAGGGGACAGGGGAGTGGGGTATGGTTGGAAGGAAGAGGAGACGGGCGAGGAGAGAATGGTGGGGGAGGACTAGGGGACAGGTAAGGTTGCTGTAGTTCACTACAGAACTACTGTAGTTCAGACAGTAGTTTACCTGTTGTGAGCCACAGCAACGCGTAGCCAGGTACTGCTAGTCTTACATATATATTGAGATGGTTAAGAATGCGAATCCCAAAATGTGCATGAAAAGATATAGAAGAAATTCGTCTCTTTCAACTCACTTTATTTGGTGTTGGGAGAGTTCAAGAGGAAGGTGGTGGTGGTAATCTTACTCTTGCAGTGTGTTAAGATGTGTCTTGTGAGTAGAGTTGATAGGGGTCACCTTTCTCTCCATTATATCGTTTATGACTTTTTGTATGATGGCTGCTTGACTTTCAAAACATGTACAACTCAACGACCTAGTGCAGGAGAAAATTTATGAGAGTAAATGAAGAAGCATTTATAGTTAAAATATATGCATTTTTCTTAACATTTTTCGTTATGGGGAAACTGGGAGCACACATCAACCTGCAAGGTGATGTTGATCTGTCAACGATCAGGAGAGAATGTCCACGAGTGTCTGACTTTGACCACACTTCAGACCCAATGAAAGTGTAGTCAGGTCATGCCAAAGAAAATTAAAATAAAATTAATACACCGTAATCACACTTTGGTGATGCATCACGGATAAAATCCGTAGGAGCCATGGTGAGGGTTCGAACCAAAGCGGTGGGTGTTCCTAGGCACTCTCTATAGACAACTACGCCACGACATGGTCAAAAGAATTGCAACCTGGAATACTGCTGCACCCTCTGTTGGAACTGTTCGAACCTCCTGGGGTTCGAACCCTCATTATGGCTTACAGCTTTGCTTAAGAAAATTAATAGTATTCTACAAAATGTTCTCTCTCCGGTGAAGATAACAAGTAGACAAATAGTTTCTAAAGAAAGTGTTAAGACATAAAATGAATATTACAAAACAACTCCCAAGACACAGACGAGGCATTTACCAGGGTGTTGAAGGAGTGCAAACATTTCCTCCGTTTAACCTCATCCGCCAGAAATTTTCACGAAGTGATTATCACAAACGTCATTCAAACTCATCTTCAAAATTGCAGATTTATTACAAATTAAAAGATGGCTTCACAAAAAAGAAACTTTCTTAATAAAATGACTATATATTTCTTACCATTCTTTAAACAGCAACAATGGTAAGCAGAAAGAGCTATTATGATCAATGAGACAGTTTCAAGCCCCTGTTAGTCATTCATAAAAAAATGGAAGAAATGTTATATGTTTAAAGATTGTTGATAATAATTTAGATGTTTGTTTGACCAAAGTAATTGAAGTTACCAAAAAATCATTACATATTCAGAAAATATATTAATAATATAATTTAACTTGCAAACATATTTTAAAATTTGGTTTTATATTGTTCATAACGAGTTTTGAGTTATGATGAGGGCATATGACAAGAGGTATACCCTGCTATTCATTGTATATACAAAGATATTATTTATTTTTTAACGCCATTCAAACTGAAGTATATTTACTTTATACTAGAATCAAAGAAACATTAGTGTTTAGAATAATTCTTGAAGATTATCCTGTTGATCTTAACGCGACACGAAATCTTTCCTTGAACTTAGAGACACTTCTGACTGGCTAAACGTAGGAGCAAGGCCTTTGAGGTCTTGTGGAAGCTGCTAGTTTGAAGTTGCGTGGCTTAACTTTCAGAAAAATTTAAATTTTATTTATGAGGACCAAACGACAACTCAGAAGATGAAGAAGCGACAACGTTTCGGTCTGTTCTTGATCATTATCACCACACGACTTGATAATGGTCCAGGACGGACCGAAACGTCGTTACTTCTCCATCTTCCGAGTTGTGGTTTGGTCATCATATCTCCAGCCACGTTGTTGTGACTCGTCGTCTGCATAAATTATATTTAGTTTACCTGAAAGAGCCTCGTTGACGAATAGTCCGTCCATTAGGCCCAATACCTGGAGAGCAAATATTGTTAGCTAGGTCACCACACCAAAACTATTTTTGGGCCTATTTTCAGGGCAATATATATGCTTCATAAATCCTATACACACACAGTTAAGAGGAGGGGGTCGAGGTATCGAAGTCTGCACACGCAATATTGTGATCCACTAAGTGCTTTGGAATCTAATCTCTTTATTTTCATCGTTAATTTTATGTTTTCTCAAACGTGTTATTGATAACTTCTGCATGTTAGGAACTTTTTTATTGATAATCTCTTGTGTTTCCTCAGCGGCACTGGCAGGAGCGTCGGGGATGGTGGTGGGGATGGTGGCGGGGCAGCTAGGCAACGTCTTCCACGTGACCTACAGCGTCTCCGGGGCCATCCTCGGCCCCATGAATGGAGTCTTCCTGACCGGCATCTGCGCACCTTGGGTTACCACTAAGGTACAGGATATAACACCATCATGTTGTTACCTCAAGCATGCACACCGCCTGTAGTAGACCAGTAGTAGAAATTAATGTGTGTGTCTTTCATTAGCAGTAACAAAGAGAATTCTTAAATATCTGATGAAAATCTTACTGACCTAACAAATTCAGAGACCAGAAAATTGTAGCATTAAACATTGTGATAAACATCATGAGGGAACATTCATGTATGGAACTAACAGAGCAAGTACTCGGCAAAGTGATGTTATAATGGCAAGAATACGCATGAAATATAGACGTATCTGGAAGCTTTCTCAAAACCTAAATGCCGAATACACCATGTATCCAACTTGAATGATCTCCAGGCACACGTGTATCAGAAAAACTCTTGCTCCTGAAGGATTCAAACCCGGTCAGCATGAGCCTCCATGCACCTTGGCATGTCCATTACTTTAACAACTCAGCCACCGACTGTACTGGAAAGTCGTATGACTTTTAGTCCTAACTCCCGAGAGCTCTCGTGACTATATTGAGCACAGATATTTCTTCACATCACTGTAACATGAATAGAACATATATATATATATATATATATATATTATATATATATATATAATATATATATATATATATATAATGTATATATAATATATATATATATATATATATATATATATATATATATATATATATATATATATATATATATATATGTGGAATCGTTTGAACTGCAGTGAGGGCCAACAAGGGCGCCCTGAGGGGCTCCCTCGGTTATGGTGGCAGGTGTGGGGGGTGGTGGGGATGGGGTGTTGTTGTGCGGTCAGTCGAGGGGGGTGACCAGTGTGTAAGTGTTTATGAAAATATAAATGAAAAATAGATACCTCGGCTCCCGGGAAACTGGTATCGTGTTTTAAGTGCATCGAGTCCACAGTGAACCAGTTTATATTGTGCAGTGATATATCACGAGATTATACAAACGTGTTAGTGTCACCCCTCTGACCCCCCCCCCTCCCCATACCCGCCAGTGTGTACCGTCACCCAACCCAAGAGTCACCCTCTTCCCCCTGCCCCACCCCCAACCGCGACCGCTACCTCCCTGTGTCCACCCCCTCACGCTACTTCCGCCCAGCGCCCACCCAGCGCCCGCCCAGAGCCCGCCCAGCGCCCGCCCAGCGCCCACCCAGCGCCCGCCCAGCGCCCACCCAGCGCCCGCTGATGTCGCAGGTCACGACTGACAGCCAGGCTTCTCTCAGCCAAGAGGAGCCATCAATCGACGACAGGTATGGCACATGCCAAGTGTGTGACAAGGTGTGGAGACTCAAGCGTAACGGAGATGTGCGCAAGCATGCTCACAACGGAACCGATTGTCCGGGTATGTGGCGCCCTCCCAAAGAGGGTATCAATCAAGGCCCCACTCCAGCAGTCAGGGAAAACACCTCTAACAGCTTCATTTCGACTGAGAATCTACTAGAAGCCATCAAAGCAACATCGGTTGGAACCCTGCAGCACATCCCCAAAGCTGCCCGGCCCCAGGCAGCAGCCAAACTATCCAGCCTCTTGAAAAAGGTCAATGACTCCCCCGGAACTATCCAAGCATGGCACAACCTTCTCCTGTTTGGAAACATATGCCTAGCTGTCCCTGCAAGGAGAGACAAATCACTAGCTTCCTCGGTCATTATGGCTATAAATAGTTTTCCTAGAGAGGACAACCAGGCACCCCTCCCCACCCGTGCTAAAAACACCCACCGCAGGAAAGGTATCAACAGCAGAACCGAGGCATCCAAAATCAGAGCAACAGTCAGCAAGAAAATAGAAGAAGGCAACACAATAGGGGCGATCAGAGTCATCACCAGTGAAGACACAGTTGCCACCAGGGATGCCGATACAGCACAAGCCCTGAGGGAAAAACACCCACCCAGAGCTCCTCGTGACGACAGTGTTCCCCTAGTCGGTGTCACCAGAGCAGAACCCCTGTGTGTGCTCGAATCCATGGTGCACAAAGCAGCTTTATCCTTCCCACCAGGATCAGCAGGTGGGTTCACAGGACTACGACCCAACCACATCAAACAAATGCTCAACCCTGCACTGGGAGACATTGCACAGGGCCTCCTGGTGGAACTAACTAGATTCGCCAACACATGTCTAGCTGGCAACATACCAGAGACCATACGGCCTCTCTTTTTTGGCGCTACCCTCTGTGCCCTGAGGAAAAAAGATGGAGGAATCAGACCGATAGCTGTCGGCAATTCACTCCGGCGTCTCGTCGCTAAGGCTGCTGCTAGAGCAGTTAGTCAGGCAGCAGCCGACATGCTGAAGCCAAAACAGCTTGGGTTTGGCATTCCCCAAGGGTGTGAGGCAGCGGCCCATGCAGCTAGAGCCTACATTGCCAACATTACGAATGAAAAAGCCCTGATAAAGCTGGACTTCAAAAATGCTTTCAATCTGGTTAGAAGGGATGCAGTACTCAGTGCAGTTCATCGCCTTTTTCCTTCCCTCTACCCGTTTGTAAACTCATGCTACAGCAAGAATCTAACCCTGCTTTTTGGGGAACATGAAATTGAATCACAAGAAGGTGTCCAACAAGGTGACCCCCTTGCTCCTTTTCTGTTCTGCCTAGTTATCAAGGAAGTCACCGATAACCTGTCCAGTGAGCTCAACATTTGGTTTTTGGATGATGGTACTCTAGCCGGCTCCCCAGCCTCACTCTTGGACGACATAAGAATAATCCAGGAGCAAGGAGCAAGCCTAGGCCTCACCCTGAACCCTTCCAAGTGCGAAATAACCTCCACCAACCAGCACATAATAGAGCAAATAAAGGTTGTTTTGCCTGACATTCATACAACCAACCCTGAGGACAGCACACTCCTAGGTGCTCCTCTTGGAAGGAATGCCATCGACGGGGTCCTTGGTAAGAAGATCACTGACCTGAAGAGGATGAACGAGAGGATTGAAGACATCGATGCTCATGATGCACTTTACCTCATCACCAGATGCTTGTCCCTTCCCAGGCTGACCTACTTTCTAAGATGTTCGCCATCTTTCAACAATATTAAATTAGAAGAGTATGACAGCTTGCTGAAATCAACACTAGAAAAAGCCCTCAATCTTTCCCTCAGCGACTCACAGTGGAAACAGGCCTCCCTTCCTGTCAGACTCGGGGGCCTTGGCGTGCGCACAGCAACACAAATTGCTGTACCAGCATTCCTGTCCTCTTCAGTGGGGTCTGACAACCTGGTGAAGGAAATCCTACCTGAGCACCTAGTTCAACAGGCAGGGGTGCATGATCCCAGCTTCACAGACTGCACAACCAAATGGGTCTCTCTCGCAGGACCAGCACCCCAACCACCGCCTTCTGAAGCCCATAAGCAATCCAGCTGGGATCGCCCCATTGCCGACCAAGAAGCTGCAACTTTGCTAGAAGCTGCGACGACACCACATGACACTGCCCGACTTAGAGCTGTAGCAGCTCCCCATGCAGGTGATTTCCTATTAGCAACCCCAATGTCAGCAACCGGCACCCGTCTCACACCGCAGGCCCTCCGAATTGCCGTGGCTCTTCGCCTAGCTGCCCCAATCCACACCGAATACAGGTGTATTTGCGGCGAGGCAGAGGCCGACAGATATGGACGGCATGGCCTTCTTTGCCAAAGGACCGGAGGATGGCATGCAAGACACGGCGAGGTTAATGACATTATTAAGAGAAGCCTTACCACAGCCGGTTGTCCAGCAGAGAGAGAGCCCCGTTACCTAATGTCCCGCAACTCTGATGAGCCTGTCGGTCGCCCAGACGGAATTACGGTGAACCCCTGGAAGAATGGTAGACAGTTGGTGTGGGACTACACTTGCGTTTCAACTTTAGCCAATACCTATGTTGACTTCAGTGCTACACAAGCAGGAGGAGCTGCCAATCACCGGGAAGCGGCCAAGTCACGTAAATACAGAGACCTTGAGCACCACTACAATTTTGTCCCCATTGCCTCAGAGACGCTTGGTGCCTGGGGTAAAAGTGCTGCTAGCTTTTTAAAGGAGTTGGGGTCTAAGCTAATCGAAACAACTAGAGACCCCAGAGCTGCCAGTTTTCTTTTTCAGCGCCTTAGTGTGGCAATCCAGAGAGGAAATGCTCACTGCATCCATGGTTCGTGCCCGCCATCTGAGGAGCTGGAGGAGCTATTCAACTTATGACAAGCAGCCTTGTACCCTGTATGTAATCAATATTGTAACTTTTTTTGTGTAATGACATTTTCAAATAAAGTTAGATAAATATACACACTTAACAAAAGAATAGGGGTGGTAGGAGAAGAAAATATCAAAGTGTTCAGTGAGGATCCAAAAGGTCTTCTCTGAGTACTCTTTATTTTCTTCTCTGAGGCTATGGGTCCCTACATTTACACCAGAGGTGGTACCCCTTCTAGGTTTAAAAAAAAAAAAAAAAAAAAAAATATATATATATATATATATATATATATATATATATATATATATATATATATATATATATATATATATATATATATATATATATATTGTGACGGTAACGCGTTGGTGTTCGGCTGTTCAAAGCTAGGGGTATGGCCTCGTTTTGCGCTCTGGCAAACCTTGCTGGTGTTGTTGTCGTTGTTGGACATTTCTTCCATAGTAGTTTTATATATTTGTAACGACGTATTTGTGGAGGGAAGAGCAGGCTCAATCTCTTGAAGGAGATTATCGTCACAATATATATATATATATATATATATATATATATATATATATATATATATATATATATATATATATATATATATATATATACCACCACTGGTGCAAATGTGAGGACCCAGAGCCTCGGAGAAGAAAATAAGGAGTATTCAGGGAAGACCTTGTGGATTCACTGAACACTAATATTATCTTCTACCACCCCCATTCTTTTGTATGTACACATATATATTTATTTTATTTAAACTTTATTACAAAAATGGAGTTACATAAAGGGTATATCTTGAGGTTATCTTGAGATGATTTCGGGGGCTTTTTAGTGTCCCCGCGGCCCGGTCCTCGACCAGGCCTCCACCCCCAGGAAGCAGCCTGTGACAGCTGACTAACACCCAGGTACCTATTTTACTGATAGGTAACAGGGGCATAGGGTGAAAGAAACTCTGCCCATTGTTTCTCGCCGGCGCCCGGGATCGAACCCAGGACCACAGGATCACAAGTCCAGCGTGCTGTCCGCTCGGCCGACCGGCTCCCTGTGTACAAAGGTGACCAGTACAAAGATGATTATTTTAAATTGTCGAGTTCCTCCAGCTCCTCAGATGGCGGGCAGGAACCTTGAATGCATTGTGCATTTCCCCTCTGTATCACTACGCTGATGCGCTAGAAAAGGAAGCTGGCAGCTCTAGGGTCCCTTGTTGTTTCAATGAGGCTAGAACCTAGTTCCTTCAAAAAACTGGTAGCACTTTTACGCCAGACGCCGAGTATTTCAGAAGCAATGGGGACAAAGCTGTAGTGGTGATCCAGTTCTATGTACTTACGGGATTTGGCTGTTTCCCTATGGGTGGCAGCGCCACCTGGTTGTGCAACACTGAAGTCAATGTAGGTGTTAGCCAGGGTTGATAGGCATGTGTGGTCCCATACCAACTGCTTGCCATTCTTCCAGAGGTTCACTGTGATACCATCTGAGCGACCAATAAGAGCATTAGAGTTACGGGGCGTTAGGTAACGGGGCTCTCTTTCAGCTGGGCATCCAGCTGTCGTGAGGCTCCTCTTGATGATCTCGTTAACTTCACTGTGCCTCGAGTGCCACCCCCACTGTGCTTTGGCAGAGTAGGCCATGGTGATCGTACCTGTCAGCCACCACCTCGCGCAAATACACCTATATCTGGTGTGGATTGGGGCAGCAAGGCGGAGGGCCACAGCAATTCGGAGGGCGTGTGGTGCGAGACGCGGGCCAATTGCCGACATTGGGGTTGCTAACAGGAAATCCCCTGCATGTGGTGCTGCTACTGCTGTGAGGCGAACAATGTTGTGTTGTGCTGTTGCGGCACCCAGGCACTCTGCAGCAACTTGGTCTACAATGGAGCCATCCCAGCTGGATTGCTTGTGGGCTTTTGGGGATGGTGGTTGAGGTGATGGACCTGCACGAGAGGCCCACTCGGTGGCACAGTGTGTGCAATTGGGATCATGAACACCTGCCAGCTGATGTAAGTAGGCAGACAGAATTTCCTTCACAATGTCGTCGGATGCCGATGAGGAGGACAGGAAGGCTGGAACAGCAATTTGCCTTGCTGTTCGAACTCCGAGGCCCCCAAGTCTTACGGGAAGAGAGGCTTGTTTTCACTGTAGGTCATCAAGAGAGAGAGGTTGAGGGCTTTTTCTAGCATTGATTTCAGTAACCGGTCATACTCACCTAGTCTTTGGATACCGTAGGATGGTGAACACCTCAGAAAGTAGGTTAACCTGGGGAGGGACAGACATCTGGTGATGAGGTAGAGTCATGAGCATCAGATCATGAGCATCAATATCTTGAATCCTCCCATCCATCTTGAGGTTGGCGGTTTTCTTATCAAGGATTTTCTTATCATCGATGGTCTTCAACTCCAAGGGTTTCCTAGGAGTGTGCTGTCTTCAGGTTTAGTTATATAGATATTTGGCAGAAAACCCTCTATTCTCTCTACGATGCCCTGGTTGGAACATATTATTTCACATTTAGAAGGGTTCAGGGTGATGCCTAAAACTGCACCTTGCTCCTGGATTTTTCTGATGTCATCCAGGAGAGAGTTTGGGAACCAGCTAGGGTACCATCATCCCAGAACCAGATGTTAAGCTCGCCGGACAGGACTTCTGTGACTTATATATATGTCGTACCCAGTAGCCAGAACGCACTTCTCGGCCTACTATGCAAGGTCCGATTTGCCTAATAGGCAGAGTGATTTGCTTTATTTCCATAAATTGTTTCCTATTGGTTTATTTGAATTATTATTATTATTATATTATACTGGGAACATAAATAATTGACTTGGTTATATTGGTTTAGGCTAGGTTAAAATAGGTTAGGTTAGGTTCGGTCATATATCTACGTTAGTTTGAACTCAAATTAAATAAAATGAACTCATACATAATGAAATAGATTGGTCTATCATTTCATAAGAAAAAAAGTAGAAAAATATATAAAATATAAGGACCTGCCTTTAGTAGGGATTTACGCTAATACCTGTCCCTACCATCTGGACAGGTGGTGCAAAGGTGCGCACCACGTGTCCAGGTGATTAATTAGGGGACGTGTAATGTAAGAAAAGTTAAGTTGTTAATGTAAGAAAGGTTACGTTAATAACGTACAATAGAAAAAATGTGAACTCTGCATTTAGTGTCTACCGTGTTACAATAGCCGTGACGACTTCGTGGTGTTGGAGGTAGGCATCATCTGGCTCAGTGTTGGGATGTGTTCTTTGTAAGGGGGGTTATCACGGGGGGGGGGGGATTTTGAAAGGAAGGCGATTAATTGGTTGAGTGAGATGTAGGAAGAGCATAACAGGTACGGAGCTTAACTTCCAGAGTTAAGCTCCGTCCTCGTTATGTTGGTCAGAGCAAGTTTAGTGGTTTGGTGGGGTTATAGCTTTTAGAAAGTGTGAGATAAGCCTTTATAGAATGACATCGTAATACGATTCAGAACTGTGTAGACAGTCACCGCCTTCCACCTTAGCTGAAGAGGTGAAGAGGGGGGAGAGAGAGAGAGAGAGAGAGAGAGAGAGAAGAGAGAGGAGAGAGAGAGAGAGAGAGAGAGAGAGAGAGAGAGAAGAGAGAGAGAGAGAGAGAGAGAGAGAGAGAGAGAGAGAGAGAGAGAGAGAGAGAGACTCCGTACCTCAGGAGTTTGATAGGAACAACATGGCAACCAATAATATAATAGACCAGCTTCAGTTGCCTGCAGGAATGGCTCAAGACTCTTAATCATAATAAGGGGCACGATTTCAACCATGGAAAGATAGACTGGGAGAATGGGGACCCACATGTTGGTGCAGATACATGGAGAGATAAATTCTTGGAAGCGGCAACAAGGAACATTCTATGCCAGTATGTTAGGGAACCCACAAGAGTGAGAGGCAATGATAAACCAGCTAGACTCAACTTGATATTCACCCTGAATGAGTCAAAAATAAGGGAAGTCAAAGTTGAAGCCCCCATAGGAATGAGTGACCACAGTGTACTGACTTTTGAGTACTTGGTGGACGCAGGGATAACCTATCCAAGGATGGGATCCGAGGGGAAAATACTAAATTACCGAAGAGGAAAATATGACGAGATGAGGAACTTCCTCAGGGGAATACCATGGGAAACAGAACTTAGAGACAAGAATGTGCAGGACATGATGGATTTTGTCACTCAGAAGTGCCAGGAAGCTGCAGACAGGTTTATCCCGGTCCAAAAGGAGAAAAACGAAAAACAACAGAAAAACCCATGGTTCAACCAGGAATGCAAGGTAGCGAAGCAACTGAGTAAAAGAACATGGAGAAACTACAGAAATAACAGAACACCGGAGAGCAGGGAGAGATACCAGAGGGCCAGAAATGAGTACCTCAGAGTGAGGAGGGAAGCAAAGAGACATAGTATTGTCATATATGACATATATGACATAGAGACAAAAGTATGAAAATGACATAGCGAGTAAAGCCAAGACCAACCAAAGCTGCTCCACAGCCACATCAGGAGGAAAACAGCAGTGAAGGAACAAGTGATGAAATTGAAAAAGGGGAGAACAGATACACAGAGAATGACAAGGAGGTGTGTGAAGAACTCAACAAGAGATTCCAGGAGGTCTTCACAATAGAACAAAGAGAAGCCCCTACACTAAATGAGGAGGAGACAAACCAAGCAACCTTGCGGAATTTGACCTCACCAGTGATGAGGTCAAAAGGTGTCTGCTGGAGCTGGATGTGACAAAGGCTGTTGGGCCTGACAGAATCTCACCGTGGATACTAAAGGAAGGTGAAGAAGCACTAAGTGAGCCACTCTCTATGGTGTATAACAGGTCACTGGAAACACAGACCTACCAGAAAGGTGGAAGACGGCTAACGGAGTCCCAATATACAAGAAGGGTGACAGGCAAGAGGCACTGAACTCCAAGCCAGTTTCCCTAACTTGTATACCATGCAAGGTGATGGAGAAGATCGTGAGGAAAAGGCTTGTATAGCATCTGGAGGGAAATAACTTTGTAACACACCACCAACATGGGTTCAGAGATGGTAAATCGTGCCTCACAGGTTTAATATAATTCTATGACCAGGCAACAAATTAGGCAGGAAAGAGAAGGGTGGGCCGACTGCATTTTCCTGGACTGCCAGAAAGCCTTTGACACAGTACCCCATAAAAGGCTGTTAAAAATGTTGGAGCAACAGGCAGGAGTAAAAGGGAAGGTGCTCCAGTGGATAAGGGAGTACTTAAGCAACAGGAAACAGCGAGTAACAGGGAGGGGAGACATCAGAGTGGTGAGATGTCACCAGCGGAGTCCCACAGGGCTCAGTACTTGAACCCATCTTGTTTCTAATATATGTAAACTATCTTCCGAAGGGTACAGACTCGTTCCTCTCAATGTTTGCTGATGATGCAAAAATTATGAGAAGAATCAAGACGGATGAAGATAGACAGAGACACAGAGACCTGGACAAACTGGAGGAATGGTCTAGAATATGACTGCTAAAGTTCAACTCAGGAAAGTGTTAGGTAATGAAATTAGGCGAAGGGAGCAGGAGGCTGAACACACGGTACCATCTGGGAGGTGAAATCCTGCAAGAGTCAAATAGAGAGAAGGATCTGGGGGTTGATATCACACCGAACCTGTCCCCAGAGGCCCACATCAAAAGAATATCATCAGCGGCATATGGTAGACTGGCCAACATAAGAACTGCCTTTAGAAACTTGTGTAAGGAATCTTTCAGAACCCTGTATACCACTTATGTAAGACAATCCTGGAATATGCAACTCCAGCCTGGAGTACATACCTAGTTAAACACAAGACAAAGTTAGAGAAGATTCAGTGGTATGCAACCAGGTTCGTCCCGGAACTGGGAGGTATGAGCTACGAGGAAAGGCTAAAGGTGCTGAACCCTGGAAAATAGAAGAGTACGGGATGACATGATAACCACCTACAAAATTCTCAGGGGAATTGACAGGGTGGACAAAGACAAACTCTTCAGCATGGGTGGGACACGAACACGGGAACAGGTGGAAACTTAGTACCCAGATGAGCCACAGAGAAGTTAGAAAGAATTTTTTCAGTGTCAGAGTAGTTAATAAATGGAATGCATTAGGCAGAGATGTGGTGGAGGCTGACTCCATACACAGTTACAAGTGTAGATATGATAGAGCCCAATAGGCTCAGGAATCTTTACACCAGTTGATTGACAGTTTAGAGGCGGGACCAAAGAGACAAAGCTCAAACCCCGAGAGCACAATTAGGTGAGTAGGTGAGTACATACACACACACACCACACACACACACACACACAAACACACACACACACACGCACTCACACACACACACAGAGGCCGATTTGTATGCCGCCGACGGTAGGAGACACACGATTAGTGAGATCCACGGAAATTCGTCAATTTCTCGAGACATTGAAGGAGTATAGAGGCTACATCATAGTATTTGGCCTCTCGCAGTGTGTAGCTAGTAGGGTGCAACATAGCATAGTCATATGCAAGCGATAGTGCGAAGAAACCAAAGTGGAGCTAGTGGCATCACCGGTGCATATAAGTGTGGAGGACCGCGTGGAGCGACCTTACCTGACGGCCAGGTGGGACGACCCGCCGTGGAACTGCCTGATTGTGTTTGTTGAGTGGTGACTGTGATCAGTGGTACAGTAATTAGTAACTGTAACACAACGATACAGTGACTGACTCCAGAGCTTTGTGTAGATCGAGAAGAACCGACATCATCAATCTACTAGCACTTAGTGAATCACCAAGTGGGAGACAACGACGGAGCACCATCGTCAACCATACGTCGCCATTACTCATCTAGTTGTGTGAGCAGAAAGGCAAACTGGTATGTACCCCTCTCTGGTCAATTAAGCAGGTGTACAGTGTGAGGTAAAATATTATCAAATTCTTGTTCAGGATAGCATATATATATTTAAAATCTCAAAGTGGCTCATTTTGGGTAGAAGTCAACGCTTACGGGAACTCGTGACACACGCACACACGCAAGCACACACACACGCCCAAGTACATATGCACGCACACACGCACGCACATGCAAAAACACACACAGGCGGGATCCAAGAGTCAATGCTCGATCCTGCAGACACAATTAGGTGAGTACACACACACGCACACACAAACGTTCGGTCAGGGAAGAAAGGATTAACACCTTTGTGGAAAGAGGTAAGACCCCAGTATACCCCACCTCCTCTCTTATCTCGCATCTGACCTGACCTGACCTGGTCGCCACCACCGCCCCCCACCCCCCAGTCCTCCGCATCCCCCTTACACATACTCTCTCCCCTCTCTCCCTCTCTCCCTCTCTCTCTCTCCTCTCTCTCTCTCTCTCTCTCTCTCTCTCTCTCTCTCTCTCTCTTCTCTCTCTCTCTCTCTCTCTCCCTCTCCCCCTCCCTCTCTCTCTCTCTCTCTCTCCCCCACCCCGCTGTGCCCTTCTGACAAATCCTATCATGGCATATCTAGGAATAGGGGTTAAGCATGACAGCCAGAGGCAACAGGGGGAACAGGGAAAAGTTCAGGTGAGGAAATAAAGGAAATGTTCACCCAGTTTTTGGAGGACATCAAGAGTGAGATGCAGGAAATGAAGAATGAAATGAACAACCTAAAAAGAGAGCTGACAGCAGCAAAGGAGGAGATTAGGGCCCTCAAAGAGAACAGTATCGATGCTGAGACTCAGATAACCACCCAGGGAGAAGGTGGTAATAGTATTTTGGAAGAGAATGCCACAATAAAAGCAACATTTGCAGAAATGCTAAAAAAAACTCTGAAGTAATGTCTGCAGTGATTTAGGTAGCCATGAAAGCAGCCACCTCACAGGAAGCAGCACGCTCCACTAGCCAGCTGCTGGAAAGGAAAAGATCAGTGGTAGCTGTGGGTATTAAAGAGCAGGAAGGCTCTAATAGGAAAAAGTGGAATGATGAAGACAAAGTGGCAGTGAATGAAATACTGTAGGCACTAGACATGGAAGGGGCTGAGAATAGCATTGAGAAGGTTTTCAGGTTAGGCTGGTACAAAAAAGACCGAGACCGTGTGTTAAAGATAGTGTTTGCAAACGAGAACACAAAGGACACGATTCTAACAAAGAAAAGCCACCTGCAACATGTGGGAGAATTCAAAAAAGTATTCCTCCAGAGGGACATGACATGGGAGGAGAGGGCCATGGCGACAGAAGCAAGGAAGAAGCGCAGAGCGAGAGAGGAAAACCAAGAAACCACAGCTCCCAGCACATCACCCCCAGAAGCGAGGGGGGAACCCACAACCAGCTACCCAGTAACACCAGCAGGGAGGGCAACCCCACTACCCTCCTCTGCATAGAAAACTCCCCTTTCCTTCCTGTCCTCCCACCCCTTTCACCCCCATACCCTCCCTATCCCTCCCCCTTCACTTGACCCCCCACCCCTCATTCCAGTATCCTCTACAACCCTGGTATGCACCTCACAAATCCTCACACCTATGGCACAGCTTCCTCCACCAGCAGAACATCACCAAGGAGGAGATTTGAGAAGGGACAGAAGAAAGTGAGCCTCAAGGCAATGTACACTAACATAGACGGTATTACAAATAAAGCAAATGAACTTGGAGAATGGGTTATCTTGAGGATATCTTGAGATGATTTCGGGGCTTTAGTGTCCCCGCGGCCCGGTCCTCGACCAGGCCTCCACCCCCAGGAAGCAGCCCGTGACAGCTGACTAACTCAGAGGTACCTATTTACTGCTAGGTAACAGGGGCATTCAGGGTGAAAGAAACTTTGCCCATTTGTTTCTGCCTCGTGCGGGAATCGAACCCGCGCCACAGAATTACGAATCCTGCGCGCTATCCACCAGGCTACGAGGCCCCTAGAGGAAAACCCAGACATAATAGCTCTCACAGAAACAAAGCTGACGAAAACCATAACAAATGCAGTGTTCCCGCAGGACTATTATGTTATGAGGAAAGAGAGAAAAGGAAGAGGTGGTGGTGGTGTAGCTCTGCTGGTAAGAAAAGGCTGGGATTTTGAGGAGTTGGTTGTTCAGGGATGTGAAGGTTTCAGTGACTACATAATAGGAAAAATAACAACTGGAGGGCAACAAATTATAGTCGTAGTCATACATAATCCACCACCAAATGACAGAAGACCCAGACAGGAATATGATAGAAACAATATGGCCACCATTAACATAATAGAGAGAGAGCAGCTTCTGTTGCTAGTAGGAATGTATTTGGATTACTAATCATGGGAGACTTCAACCATGGGAAGATAGATTGGGAGAACAGAGACCCGCATGGAGGACCAGAAACATGGAGAGCTAAGCTGCTGGACGTGGCAACAAGAAACTTTCTAAGCCAGCACATCAAGGATCCAACAAGAATGAGAGGAGAAGATGAACCAGCAATGCTGGATCTGATATTTACCCTAAATGAGTGGGATATAAGGAAGTCAAGATGGAAGCACCCTTGGGAATGAGTGATCAGAGTGTATTGAACTTTGAGTACCTGGTAGAGCTAGGAATTATCCCCCCGAAAAAGAACTATGAAACAAAAGGCTGGCATACTAAAAGGGAAATTATGAGGAGATGAGAAGCTTCCTAAGGGAAATACCTTGGGACACAGACCTCAGAGCTAAGTCTGTACAAGATATGATGGACTATGTCACCCAAAAGTGTCAGGAGGCAGTAAAGATACATCCCGGCCCAAAAGGAAAAATCCGAGAAGCAAAAGAAGAATCCATGGTATAATAGGGCATGTATGGAAGCAAAGTACTGAACAAAAGGGCGTGGAGGAACTTCCGGAATAACAGAACACCAGAAAGCAGAGAGAGATACCAGAGAACCAGGAATGAGTATGTCAGGGTGAGAAGAGAAGCAGAGAAAAGTTATGAAAATTATATAGCAAACAAAGCCAAGACCGAACCAAAGCTACGCCAGTCACATCAGAAGGAAAACAACAGTGAAAGAACAGGTAGTGAAACTTTGAACAGGCGAGGACAGGTATACAGAGAATGACAAAGAGGTGTGTGATGAACTCAACAAGAGGTCGGCCGAGCGGACAGCACACTGGACTTGTGCTCCTGTGGTCCCGGGTTCGATCCCAGGCGCCGGCGAGAAACAATGGGTTAAGTTTCTTTCACCCTATGCCCCTGTTACCTAGCAGTAAAATAGATACCTGGGTGTTAGTCAGCTGTCACGGGCTGCTTCCTGGAGGTGGAGGCCTGGTCGAGGACCGGGCCGCGGGGACACTAAAGCCCCGAAATCATCTCAAGATAACCTCAAGATAACCTCAAGGAGAGGTTCCAAGAGGTCTTCACAACAGAACAAGGTGAGGTCACTGTGCTAGGAGAAAGGGAAGTAAACCAGTCGGCCTTGGGAGAGTTCGAAATTACGAGACAGGAGGTCATGAGACACCTGCTGGATCTGGATGTTAGAAAGGCTGTTGGTCCAGACGGGATCTCGCCATGGGTACTGAAAGAGTGCGCAGAGGCACTTTGCTTGCCACTCTCCATAGTGTATAGTAGGTCACTGGAGACTGGAGACCTACCAGAAATATGGAAGATGGCGAATGTGGTCCCAATATACAAAAAGGGCGACAGGCAAGAGGCACTGAGCTACAGGCCAATGTCCTTGACTTGTATACCATGCAAGGTGATGGAGAAGATCGTGAGAAAAAACCTGGTAGCCCATCTGGAGAGAAGGGACTTCGTGACAAATCTCCAACATGGGTTCAGGGAGGGTAAATCTTGCCTGACTGGCTTAATAGAATTCTACGACCAGGTGACAAAGATTAAGCAAGAAAGAGAGGGCTTGGCGGACTGCATTTTCTTGGACTGTCGGAAAGCCTCGTAGGCCGTAGGAAAGGGGGCCTCGTAGCCTGGTGGATAGCGCGCAGGACTCGTAATTCTGTGGCGCGGGTTCGATTCCCGCACGAGGCAGAAACAAATGGGCAAAGTTTCTTTCACCCTGAATTCCCCTGTTACCTAGCAGTAAATAGGTACCTGGGAGTTAGTCAGCTGTCACGGGCTGCTTCCTGGGGGTGGAGGCCTGGTCGAGGACCGGGCCGCGGGGACACTAAAGCCCCGAAATCATCTCAAGATAACCTCAAGATAAGCCTTTGACACAGTACCGCATAAGAGGCTGGTAATAAGCTGGAGAGACAGGCAGGTGTAGCTGGTAAGGTGCTCCAGTGGATAAGGGAGTACCTAAGCAATAGGAAGCAGAGAGTTACGGTGAGGGGTGAGACCTCCGATTGGCGTGAAGTCACCAGTGGAGTCCCACAGGGCTCTGTACTCGGTCCAATCTTGTTTTTGATATATGTAAATGATCTCCCAGAGGGTATAGATTCATTTCTCTCAATGTTTGCGGACAATGTCAAAATTATGAGAAGGATTAAGACAGAAGAGGACTGTTTGAGGCTTCAAGAAGAATTAGACAAACTGAAGGAATGGTCG
>NC_091176.1:42408164-42410664 GCF_040958095.1 Procambarus clarkii | reverse complement strand
AATCATGGAAGGGAGACGAACTCTGACTGCCAAACGCAGGAAATTCACAACTGGAACAAACACAGAGGATGGGATGGAACAGGAAGCCTGGATGAAGGAAGTACTCCAGCAAATGCAGAATGAATTCAGTGAAGGACTGAGGGTAATGAGGGAGACAGTAGCCAACCTGCAAGATGATTTAAGGGCAGCAAAGGAGGAGATAAGATACCTAAAGGAGACTCTTCCACAATACCAGGCACAAACCGTACCCCAGGGAGATGGGAATGCTACTGTGGAGGGGACCACCACAACCCAGATCTCATTTGCTGAAATGCTTAAAAAGAGCCCTGAAGCTAGGTCTGCGGTTAAGGAAGTTGCCATGGAAGTGGCTTCCTCTCAGGAAGCAGCTAGATGTACTAGCCGGCTGATAGAGAGAAATAGAGCAGTAGTAGTAGCAGGCATTGAAGAACAAACAGGGACCAGACCAAAGGAGCGGAGAGACAAGGACAAAAACATGATTAAAGAGATCCTTAAAGAGGTAAGGATGGAGGGAGCTGAGCGAAATGTTGAAAAGGTTTTCAGGCTTGGAAAGTACAACAAGGACAGAGACCGAATGATAAAGGTGGTTTTCATGAGCGAAATCGCGAAAGAGGAACTGCTAGCAAGGAAGTGTTGTCTAAAAGGTGTAGAGAAGTTCAAGAAAATATTCCTGCAGAGGGATATGACAAGGGAAGAGAGAATACGGACAGCAGACGCGAGGAAGGAGCGCAGGGAGAGAGAAGGAAATCAGAGTACCACAACCCAGAACCCTACAATCCCAGAGGGAAGTGGAGAACCCTCCTCAAACAGTGCAACAGCCACAGGGATTGGGGCACCACCCCCAATTCTACCCAACAGACACCCAACCTGCCCCATCCCCTGTCAGCCCCCCACTAAGTACCCACCTAGGGCACCCTCCCACCCCTCCCCCCACTCACCCCCCTTCCCCCTCACCCCTCTCCCCAGGACCTCCCTTCTCCCCCATCCCCCATGCCCTCCCTTCTCCCACATGCCTTCCCGTCTCTCCCACCCCCATGCCCTCCCTTCCCCCCTCCCCCCTAAGCCCCCCACTCTCCCCCACCCCACCTAAGTCTTCCCCTCTCCCCCACTCCCCTAAACCCTCCCCTCTTCCTCACCCACCTCAGCCCTCCCTTTTCCCCCACGCCCCCCAAGCCCTCCACCCTTTTCTCTCCCCCAAGCCCCCCCATCTCCCCTATCCCCCACAGCCTCCTCCCCCCATGCTTCCCCAACCCTCCCTCTCTTACCCACCCCTGTACCCTCCCCCTCTTATCCACCCCCTGTACCCTCCCCCTCTTATCCACCCCCTGTACCCTCCCCTCTTATCCACCCCCTGTACCCTCCCCCTCTCCCCCACCACCCCAAGCCCTCCCTCCTCCACCAATCCCCCCGTGCCAGGTCCCCCCAGCTCCCACTCACCCCAGATCCCAAAGGTCCCCCCCAGAAAAGAAGCAGAAGAGAGTCAGTTTCAGGGTGATGTACTCGAACATAGATGGGATCACAAGCAAGACAAGTGAACTAAGGGAAAGAGCACAAGAAGTTAACCCAGATGTAATCGGACTCACTGAAACAAAACTCTCTGGAATCATAACGAATGCCGTGTTTCCCCAGGAGTATACAGTAATAAGGAAAGAGAGGGAAGGTAGAGGAGGAGGCGGAGTGGCCCTACTCATGAGAAGGGAATGGAGTTTTAAGGAGATGGCCATCCCGGGCTGTGAGGAGTTCAGAGACTACATAGCAGGCACCATAACAATGGGAGGACCAAGAATAGTAGTAGCAGTAATATACAACCCTCCACCAAATGACAGGAGACCCAGTCAAGAGTATGAAAACAACAACAAGGCAGTTAACACTATAATTGAGAGGGCAGCCTCTGCTGCCTGTAGAAATAGATCCCACCTGCTCATCATGGGCGACTTCAATCACGGAAAGATTGACTGGGAGAACAAGGAACCGCATGGAGGCGAGGATACGTGGAGAGCCAAACTATTGGAGGTGGTGACAAGCAACTTTTTAACCAGCATGTCGGAGAACCCACAAGGATGAGAGGCAATGACGAACCAGCGAGACTCGACCTAGTCTTCACTCTGAACGACTCCGACATAAGAGAAATCGGTTTTGAGGACCCAGTAGGAATGAGCGACCACAGTGTACTGGTGTTTGAGTACTTGATTGAAGAAGGGTTATTGAACTCGAGGAGGGATACCGAAACCAAAAGGTTAGCATACCGAAAGGGAAACTATGAGGGGATAAGAAAATTCCTAACAGATATAGCATGGGAAACAGAGCTCAGGGGAAAGACGGCCCAAGATATGATGGATTACATCACGCAGAAGTGCAAGGACGCAGCAAACAAGTTTGTCCCAGTCCAAAAGGAAAACAGAGAAATGAAGATGAGAAACCCATGGTTTAATCAAAGATGTAGGCTAGCTAAGCAGCAAAGTAAAAGGGCATGGAGAAACTA